>NC_045761.1:8697500-8997500 GCF_009193385.2 Nasonia vitripennis | reverse complement strand
AAAGAAAAATGATAATCGTATTTTTTTAATGGAATATAATCGTGACTTTATACAAGTGGGAGACTAATAAACGCGATATTCCGCGAAATATTCGTCCGGGAAAAATATCTGAGAGCCTCGTCGGGCCAGTTGTAGTAGATCGTTCCTCTAAACTTAGATCGTAACCTCTGCTGCAGTTAATTTTAAGAGAGAGGAAATTTTACGTTTATCACGAAAAAGGTAAAGGCCGCGCCGCTGCTCTGCTGTAAGGGCCAAAACTTGGAAGACTTCCATCTTCTCACTCTACTAACCGTTCTGAATATTTTTGCCGATGTTTGCAGTACGACTGTCTTCAAAGTCTCATATAAAGTTTAATGTTAAAGTCAAAAAGAGATCGATAAAATTTAAGGCAAGACTATATTTTATTTCAATTTCGTTTCAAATACACACCACTAAATCTAAAATTGTAAAATAAATCAGAGGAACAAAGCAATTTCGCCATTATTATTGTCAATATAAGAAGCCGGAACACATTGCGTTGAGGCAAGAGTTATAGCTTTTATTGGAGATCGTGCTTTATTACCTCACAAATCAGAAAAACCAATTTCCGGACGTAGAAGGTATGGTTTTGCGTGCGAATGAATCGAACCCTCTTTATCACCACGCGATCGGTTTTTATCTTGAGGAGAAAAGCACCTCTGGCTTCGATTTTTCAAATGAGAATAGCGCCGTAATCCTTGAATTGTATTCGATTTATCAGGTCGTTTGTTTATAATTTCGTGGAAAGCCGAATTTTAATGGATGTTTAGTAGCTGGCTAATTAATGATTAACTTAATCTTTCGAAGATTAGAAACTAAATAATTGGATGATCGAGTAATTATATTTGAAAACCTGGTACGATTTCCAGAAATTAGTTATACCTATGCTGATGCCATTCAATTAATCAAACTTTAATTAATAAAAAGGGTTCCGCCAGGAGCGAGTTTAATCTAATAAAAATTTAATTACTCGTTTGATAGATGATAGGATCTGTATAAGCGCAGACAAACCTTCGAACAATTCTTTCGCACGATTAATTAATTGACAATAATTTCTTTATTTCATTAATCCTTTATTATCAATACTTTTCAGCCTCAGTTCTCAAAGCCACAGGATCGATCGTACGTTAAATAAATCACAAACAATGATCAAAAGTTACGCATCGACTAATTAAAACCGAAAAAAGAATGCGAGAGCAAACAAACGAGTTCATTAGCCCTGTATGTCAAAGGTCGATGAAAAAAGCGTATATTATATCCTTAATTTACTTCGAAGGCTCGCGCCGCAGCGGTCCTTAATGAATCGCGCTCGTATATGAGCCGGGGCTGCATAATTCACTAGAACGCCGACGGATTTAGTGACGAGGGCGCGCGTAATTAAAAGAAGCAAAGCGCGTCGACACGGGCTGCGCGTAAAAGGTGCACAAGTACTGCATCAGCATTTGAAACTGAATTTACAGGTCCGTCAAGAGAGAACGTTCGCGTCGTCGAGTGTCTAATATTAGCGAATAATCTGATTTTGCCGTTTGCTACAGCTAAATTTATAATTAATAATTATCCTCGTTTCCCAGTACATGCGCCGTGACGTATACTCAAAGCACCTGATCCGAGAAGCTATAATAAAAAAAGTTGATTTCCGCTTCCTCGTTACGAATATTGTACATACTATAGAATCTCGAACGAAGCTTTACAGTTTTGATTGCCATTAAACTAAATTTCCGCTTCGTTATACTTCTCTCCAGCCCAGTCGCGTCCCGTTTTCCCAAAGGTAAATACACGAAACTCGTCGAATCGGCCACCTACCTCCGCACGTCCTTTTTCAGCGAAAAAAAAATTACAACGCTAAAATCAAACCTCCTCTCATAAATCGCGCGCGGCCCAGCACACTACCGTTTAATCAGCGCGCGCGTGTGCGAGGAATCCGAAAGAATACGAATAGCCGAGATGGCAAATTTTTACGACCCCTAAATGAGTCCGAGAGCGAGAGGCGCAAAAGTGCCGCGTATACGCATCCGCTTAACTTTGGTCCTCGTGCGGATATAATGAGCAGAGGGGAACAAAATGTCCGGCTACTGGGGAGGGAAAATAAAATCGTTTCCGAGTTTACTCTCGGCTGCCTACACGTCGTGCGCGATGTATCCCCGCGGTACAATCATTACTTCGTGTGCGTAGAGACGCCTGCGGGGGTTTATATTATTATACGTGTGTGTTTGTGTACGCGGCTATCGCGCGCCCAAAAAAAAACGATAAGTTCTCGTCTATATACTTTGTTTTTCTCCGCGTCCCTTTTGCTTTTTCGTACCCGTTTCCGCTCTCGGCGCGAGAACTACCTACATCCTTCTGTATACAGCTATAGCGCGTAGTCCCCGCATGCCGTAGTTATTCGACGTCGGCGTTTTTATCAGGCGCTTCGTCGTTCCTTTGCTCGCTGCAAGCGAGTATAGATTATGCTTTTTACTGCCACGAGTATTCTGCCGATGCGTTTTTGCCTTGTTTTTTTTTCTCATACGGACTCGAAATGCAGCGTGAATTTAGAATTGCTTTTTCTCTCTCTCTCTCTCTCTCTCTCTCTCGAGAGAGAGAGAGAGAGAGAGAGAGAGAGAGAGATATTAAAGCTTGAAGTTTTATCGCTGCCTTTTTGCAACGACGAGAATTTTGATTAAAGGTATAAAAAGCTCGTATATGCGGTCCAGGTGACGATGATGAGAAAATCCGATGGCAATAATGAAATACCCTCGTCATGAGATTTCGTCAGATTTCCCTTCGCGATACGCACAATCAGCCGTGTATAGATTGGCATAATTTGTAGGCGCGAACCCTCTGGGAGGAAGCTTTCCTCCACTCGGAAAAATTCCAGGCACTTCTGATACAAACGAGTCTTTAACGCTCTTAATGCTAGAAGAAGGCGAAAGCTCGGCTTTTTTCGTGTTTGCCGCCGCCGGCGTTGATTTAATGTAGGTCAATACGCATTATGAACCCGGAGTTGCCTTGTGTATTGTCGCGAGAAAGAAAGAGAGAGAGAGGGAGAGAGAGTAATCTGATTTGATTGACGCGTATTTTGTTGGCTTATCCGCTTTCGTCGGTCGGCCGGCGGGTGTACGCGCAGCAGAAGCTAGCTTAAGAGACAAAAGCTCGTACAGCAGAATTCAGGCTGCGATTTATTCAACTCGTTCGCGATTCTTCGAGGGAATTAATTGCGTTTCGAGAAAAATTATGTCGACTCGTTTATTCGGCTTTGTCGTCGGTTAATTCGGTGATGGTTACATACTGTATTGTGAGGCGAGTCGTGCGTTCACTTGAACGATTAATTTTTTTAACGTTGGTTACATAAGAAGAAAAACAGACACTTGAAGATAGTTTCTGGTGTATTTCCATAACTTTTTCTCTTCTGTACACGGAAAAAAATGGTTGGTAACAGTAACAAACCGCTTGGCAAAATACGCACCAACTATTTCTTCAAGTACTTGGTAAGTATAATAAAATTTATCAAGTTATTGGTAAGGTTAACCAAAGAAATAGTTGGTGCGTATTTTGCCAAGCGGTTTGTTACTGTTACTAACCATTTTTTCCGTGTACAATCGTTTGGTGTATAAGCAAGAAATTAAAAAAAATTCTTTATCAAACTTATATTGAAAAAAACGCGTATCTTCGTGCTGATATTAATCGCTGAAAAGCGTCGACGTCGTTAGCATTAACCGGAGTAAAACAGCAGATAAAGTCTCGTAATTTATTCTTAACTTCATAAACTTGAACTTTTCCCAATACAAATACATGCCCCGCGCAAGCAAGAAGATATTCCACACTTCATACGGTATATCCGTACGTTTCGTTATCGTCTTCGCGCAATAGCATAATTAAGCATTCAAGATCACGTAACCGTTTCCCACATTATCGCCGTCAGATTACAGAACCTCGATAAATCATCCGCAAATCCGTACCGCCGATTCACACCCTCGAACCAATAACCCACACACACATATTTCTCTCTTTCATACACACACCCGAGCCCGACAAAGTATACCCGCACGTCGTCAGCACGTGTGCGATTAAAAAAGTATCGAAAGGAGTAAAGGCTACAAAGAGAAATGACCGCAGGGGCGACGAAATAAAAAAAAGAGTCCTCGTACTCTCCTCGAAGCATGATATGTATACACACCGTCTCTCGATGTGTATAGAGGCGTCTTTGAGTGCAGAGCTCTTTCTCCCGTTACACACTCACTCTGGCGCACGTGTGCATATAGAAAAGAAGCATGACAAAATGTATGCGCCCGAGAGTTCTCAAGTGTATAGGTATACGTGCATTGCGCAGAGGGGAAGACAGACCGTTCGATCGAGAATCCATATCTCATATTAAATGAGCACCGACGATAAAAATAGAGCTGTGTGTGTGTGTGTATGCGAATATAAGACGCGCGTATACACGGTCGTAGTGCTGCACGCGAGGATTGACGAGAGAAAATTCTTTCGCGCTGATGAGTTATAGTGACGCGGAGAGAAAATGAAGGAAACGCGGCAATGAGGCTTGTCGGACGATAAGGGACGTGTTTCAATTAATAAACAAATCTATTGTTGCGAGTTCCCCGGCGATTAATCGCGGAGTGTGAGTAATGAGGATAGCGATTGCGACACGTTATTTGGAGCTAATATTTTTCTCTTTTTTTTTTTGAGATAGTGATGCGAAAGGCGCTTAAATTGTCGATTGCATTTTTTGAATATTTTTGTAGTTATTAATGTGTATAGTATATCGGAGTAGCTCTTTCAAGCGGTAGCCAGGTGTAATGGTGGCCTTTTTATCATCGTATAAAAATATGCTAAGCCTGCGCGAACCTTCCCTACTATATAGGTAATATAGACTCTCTGTGCTCATCAAAAGAACGCCGCAAGATTAAAGGGATATTGGCTGGTAAAAGGAGCGATCGCGCGTATAGTTAAAAGGAAAATTTAAAAATTTGAGCGAAACTTTATGTATTATAAAATTTATCATTTGTTATTTGAATAACTGTAAAAATATCAGTAGATTAAATTTCTTCAAAACGAGTATACAGAGAGCCTCATTCCTGGAAATTTTTTGCCCGATCCGAAAACACATCGACAGGGCTCTCGGTCACTCCACTCGCAGACTATACAATCCGAAGACTATACAGTAGCCTCATTGACATTGGTTTTTCTCCTTAGCACAGACTTCTCTCTCTCTCTCTCTCTCTCTCTCTCTCTCTCTCTCTCTCTCACACACACATCCTCCGATACAGCTATAAAAAGCCGCGCGTGTGTATAGGTGAAAACGTAACTCATAAAAGGCGCTTTGACACATAAGCGAGCCTACATAAACATACGTGCGCACACACACACAGACAGCCAGCCGAGAGTCGAGAGGTACCGTGTTGGTAGCGCGCGAAGCTTTGACTTCTGAGTCTGGTGGTTCGTAGAGGAGTTGCTGCTGCTGGCAAGCGGCTCTCGTTGAAAATGAGAGCAATACCCGTGGCGTACTAGCTGCTGGGCTCCTCTCTCGCGCCAACTCGACACGACCACGTTGTACTAAACGTTCAAATAACGTCGAGCGGCCGCCGCCGAGCTAGTCCGCAAAAATTGCTCTCTCTCTCTCTCTCTCTCTCTCTCCCGCTCTCTCGCTCTCTTGAATTGTGCGCGCACGAAAGAGGCGTGTCCGAGGATATATATTTTATATACATATATGTACTACTTACCTTTAGGTGGGTCGTTCGGCTGGTTCCCTTTTTGGTGCCGGATAATTGAGACGAAGTGTTTTATTGTTGCAAAGTTTTTTTTTCTCTTGGAGGGGAAATAATGGTAGCCGCGAGATTCTAGGGTATACATGGAATATTTATTGTGAGGAAAGATTTTTTTTTCAAGCAAAGGTAATTTTTACGACGCTTTGCGCAACGGCTTTTGCGGGGATATTATATTCATAATTTCAAATTTCGCGTTCGTTGAAGTATACGGAGTGTTAATAAAACATAAGCGATGAATATTTATGAAAAAGTTTGAAGAAAAAACAAAGAAAATTAGGTGTGAATTATGCATGCTGAAAATCATTTGAGATGACCTGTGCGCCGACCTTATGTTTATTTTGAAAAGAGGTAGAATATATCGAAGTAGAGTTGTAGAAAGTAGTTTATTTTACAGCTTTCGATTTGTAATGATCGCCTTGAAAGATAAAATACTAATATTACGATTTCATAGTTTGACCTCCTACTTCAACATTAAAATATTTCACTGAATTGTAGGAGATTAAAATTCAAATTAAATAATTACATGCTCAGAGGCTCTCCCCATTAAGTATGCCGACATACTTATATAACTGTATACACAGCTTGGTAAAATGGATCTGATTTAGCCAAATCTTTTACGAAAGTCAGCTAAGGACGTTCTTGAAGCCAGATTAGAACTGATTTATTTCTCTGATTTAACGTTATGAGAGTATTTCGCAGGTATACATAAGGTGAACTAAACAGAAGACGTATATTTGCCAATTGAAACAGCGTGAATTAACGCAGGTGCAAGAGCAAAGCAAAATATTTGATATGCAAATATGGCTCTTGATTGAGCCAGCTTAAATCAATCTTCTGATGAGCAGAAATATACATAAGTAATAAAACTGTCAATAATGTCTGGACAAATATACGTTTATAGATTATTTTTTATAACATAATTCATTGAAATTATTAAACGAAGGAAAAATATTTGCTTGGAGCGATCACAGTAAAAATATGCAAACCGTATATTTAAATTCATATAAATCTTGTACCGTCTTTGAATATAGAAGATATTTAATTCAAGTATAATCGCGCCCCTAAGAACAAAGATGATATATTATCATCTACTCCTCCCAAGCACTTGTCCTAGGCACTGAGCGTTCGCAACAAAGCGCGCATACCGACCTTCTATAAAGAGGTTGACCAGAAATTATGTCGTGGGATATAAATAAATGTGAACGCACAGCTCCATTCTGGTACAAATCAGAATGATATTTAATTTATTTTTAATTGATTTAATGGCTTTGAATGCAAAATTATTGTGAATAATGATTCATGCATAATTCGTTTTCGATTTTTAAATCTTACTGCGCAGTAGTAATCCAAATTTTAAATGGAAGAAACAATTTCTTATACAGAATTTCGTGCGTATATTTTAAAAAAGTTTACTTTATCGTGGTCAAGACATCTTTGAAACATTCTGTTTTAGACGCGAAAACCAAAATTCACTTTTTCGTTGATGCTTTAATATCCTCGTTAGTTGGAGCCAAGCCTATAGGTGGGAAACCTTGACTCTCGTTATACACTCTACAATTTGTATACACAATCATCTTTGAATGATAAATTTACCGTACGAGGCTGGCCAGTTCAAGGCTTCACAGCGTTAATTTTAGTACTAGTTATTTCTTTACAAACTTTATGCCTCGCTTAAATAGTAATTTCATCAATTCGATAAACCATAACGCAAAACTCTCGATTTTTCTGTTCCAGTCAAAAGCAGCGCCAGCAGCCCCACGAGCAGCACTCCCAACAGCAGCAGCCGCAGCAGCAGACCTCCTGGCACAGGACGACCCTGGCTTCCTGACCATCGTGATCTTGACTCTGACCCCGACGGCGTTCCTGCCGTCAGTCCGTCAGCCAAGAAGCCTCGTCGTCGCCGAAGCGCTGCGCCAAAAGCGCCGCATCCCCGAAGAAGCTCACTACCAAGAAGACCTCTTCGTCGGCTTCGAACTTGCGCCGGAGTCCGCGCAAGCTCCCCAAGGCCAGTGACGTCCGGAAGACCGTCGAGATCGAGAGCTGAATTGTCTGTCGCAGATGCAGGGAATGTAGTCGTGGGTGTCTAGGGTCAAGGCTGCTATAATAATGTGCATGAAAAACTTCGAGATTTTCGACTGATTCGCGAGCGGGAGATCCGGACGGCTGTACTCGCAAGCACGATAATCAAAAGGAAATACCTATATAGTAGTATAGTCGATCTGGTAAAAAAAAGTCCTTCACGTGCATTCCTTATTCGCGCGCTGTAGATACACTATAATTATATCATATTGCGTATATAGGAAAAAAGTAGAGTCGGAAGAATTCAGCGATCTGCGCTGCGTCGCCCCTTCGTGCGTGTACGCACGGATTTACACACAGACGTCGGAAAGTTCGGAGCCATATATCGGAAAATCGTCACGACGTGGAAACAAAGTTTCTCGCTCGAGCGTAATCCAAGGCGAGAGACGCCCAAGCGGCAGTCCTCTCGGGGGGTAAGGACAGCGCCGTCTTGTATCGCGGCGTATATATTATACAGTCGCGGGGGCTGAGGCCGCGAATACATATATACATTTGTGTATGTGTGTGTGTGTGTGTGTGTGTATATACAGATATACACGTATGCACGACTTGGGGGAGCTGCGCCTACACTCGCGCTTCGTCGGACTTGTAGCGTTTTTTTCCTCTTCTTCTCTTGAGTCGGCCTTTCTTTTCATCGAGAGAGCTGCCGCGTCTTTTTTTCGCGAGACTCTCTGTTGTTGTTCTTCGAGGATTTTTGCTGTATACTCTCGTTTCTTTTTCTTACGCGCGATTCCGCGAGCGGCGAAAAGAGACGATGGGATGGTATTATGTCGCGGTATGAGAATATGATTGTTTTGAGTTGTCCTTCCCTGCGGGAAGAATATATATATATATAGATGCGCTGTTTCTTGGAGAAATGTTACGTGTAAGCGAGTATTATGTATTGTAAATTAATTCGTGTGTATTGTTATGTATACCGATGTAACGTAGATGTGTGACTGTATACTCGATCGTTGGATTGTGTAGGTGTATCTTACGATGTTTACTTCGTAGCGTTCGCGACTATTATGCTGTTTCGTTTTTTCCTCGATGGTTATTGGATCTTTTATTTTTTTATGCCGAGTAAAGTTGTTACGTTTTTTGAAATTTCACGAGATTGGTTATATTCGAGGCGTACAGTGTAAGGCCCATCGTTATTATTCATTGGTGATGTGTACGGATTGACGGAAATCGTAAAAACACGTTTGATTTACTCTAGAGTATCGATATTTTTGTATTTTTATTCATTCGATATTTCGCAGCAAAAATTAACAAATTCATCATTAATCGAATTTACACTTCTGGACTAAATTAGACGAGTTTTTACCGGAGAAAAATAAACACTCGCAAGACAAACGAAGAGGGTTTCCCTTCAAACGGCTCTCTCATTAACAAAACATCAGCCGTTCACGTGTGTGTACAGAGAGAGAGAGAGATTCTCACGTGTTCTCTCGAGAGCTGCGAGCAAAGCGAAGGGAAAAGCAGCTAGTACAGTATACGTATAGAGGAAGTGAAAAAAGCCCACGTTTTCGAATCCATGCACGCCTCCCTTATCATGTTTGCCCGATTATTTTTTGGTTCGCTCCGGCGTTATATGCAGCATACGATTAACGAAGCGATACATATGTTGTATGTATGTATGTATGTGTAGTGGGACGCGCGAATGCGATAAGGCGCCGAAACGCGCCGCGTTGTGTAATAATACTCGGCTCAGCTCGAACGAAGCTGTACAAGTAATAATAACGGCAGACGATTTTTCTTTATACTTAAGTAGAAAACAAAGTGAAGTTACGAAATGCGTATTACACGCGCAGAGGTATTCAGCTTCGAAATGCGATTAGCGGCGAACGTCGAAACGAGGTTGAAGAGTATATAGTCAGCGGATAATGTGCGAAAGAGGATGTTGTACTCGAAGGACGAGAAAAAGAGGAGTAGAGAAAAAAGGAAATAATTCACGACACATAGGTGCTATTTGCTGTAGTTTAAAACGAGTGAGGAACGCGAGCGTGAAAAATTAACGAGATGTGCGGCGAGAGAGATTAATTGAAAAAGCGAAGAGAGAGTATAGGGGGCTGAATAAAATATGAAAATTTAAAAAGCGATATGCGCTGACGAGCCTGTGGTTATCAGCGGGGTGAGAGAAAAAAAGGGAAAACGATTATTCGCTCGCGAGAAAGAGAGGAAAATTCGCAGGTGTCACGGATGAGAGTGAGAGAGAAAGAGAGGGAAAGTGATAACAAATAGGTTAATAATGAAAGGATCGGAGGAGGGTAGCGCATGATGTACAAAAAATAAGCCTTGCGAAGTGACGGATGGAAAGTGAAAGAGGGAACTCTTGAATGCGCGTATAAATCAGAGGGAAACACTCCGCCGCCTACGATTGTACTTCGCTCTTTTCATACATATTTTATTCGGGCTTTATGTAGCTCGCGAATGTTGACGCGAACAAATGATTCTTTTATGAATTGATTTCTATTATTTTTTTTTTTTTTGCCAACTTCTTCAAATTCGCATCCTATAAAACTCGCTCGCTTTCCATTAGTCTCTCCGCCAAAGCAAACGATAAATAAATTTCGAGAAGAAGCTACGTTGGCAGAGCTCTCGACGAGGGCGCGACTGTTGCGCCAGACGCCGGTGAAAAATCACGAGGGAAATTATATGTACAGATACACACACTGGCTAGCTAGGGAAAATGTTTTTTCTATTACACGCGTGTCAGACAAATAATGCGGACGAGCGGAAAGGCAATATTAAAAACGAAAGCTCGTCGTACACGCGCTCGTATGATGTGGTCGGTTGCGGGGGCGAGTTCTCGCCGCGGCGCACATGGACTGGAAGGAAAAAGGGGTGGCGCGTAGACTTGCAAATGAGATGAATACGCATATTTTTCCTAGGTGTATACTCGCCTCGCTGTGCTGTGCGTCATCATAAGGAAAAAGAGCTCTCTCGTATTATACGTTCCGTTTGTAGCCACGCGCGACTTTGAGGTCGAGATACACAAGACTTTTATGTATGCCAAGAAAAAAAGAGCGACACGACGACGAGGAACGGAAAGTGAATTTCGGATGAAGACGTGCTATCGATGTTATACGAGAGACGTGGCCACTGAAGCTTCGGTTTATTGTTTGCGATATGACTTTTTTCGACATTATTATCACGCATTGTTGGTCAATTTGTAAAGTATTTTTAGCACTGCGCGCGCGTATGGAATTTTCGATAGTTTTTATCATTGAAAATTTACGTACGTTTCATTGTCTGTAAGATACTGTCTCTGTATTATATTTTGAAGATGTTCGAAAGTAGCCGCATTATACAGGAGAGAACGGAAAAGCTTTTTTTCTTTTAATCGAAGAATTAAGAGGGAGATGTATAAAATATACAAATATATGATTTTATTACATAAAAGATTACGATATTAATTGAAATTTTTTTATAAAAGTTTAAACGTATATACAACCACATAACAACAAGCCATGCAGTTATATACTGATATCTTCTCACAACCTCACTGTATAGTACTTTTATAATAAAGTATCTAAGAGATACATAAAAATGTGTAAAAAATAGGCAATTAATTAATTAACGTAGGAATAATAATACTGAAGTAATTTTTAGTGCTCATATTTTTAATGTTTCCTAAAAGGATTACCTTGAATTGACTTAGGTCAGCTGCTTAATGCAGCTTTTGAGAACAGCTTGCAGAATTTGATGTTTATAAGCTGTAATTTAAGTAAGAAAATGAAGTATGATATTAGAGAGAAAATCAAATGTACAGAATAAACTATGATTGTGAAAAAGGAAACGAAGCTGATTGGGACCTCTTGGGTCGGTATTTACAAAATGCGTCAATAAATGATTTTTCTAGCGCAAAAGTGCATACAAATTTGTTTGCAAGCTAATGAAAAATGATTATTGATGCAATTCGTATTTGATAAAAAAAATATGGAAACCGCAAAAATATGCATGATTATCATTTATACATATTCCACTATATTTTTCTTTGTCAAACCAAGAATAACGTAAAGTCATTTAATTCCAACGAATATAACTAAACAATTTATACATAATATGTAACAATTAATCATCTTATAAGAAATATTGGTTTTTTACTAGTTTATATTTTTATAGAAATTCAAGGCGCTTTCAAACAATACAAATAATCTATATAATGATATACAATTTAACTCGTCTACTATGAACAAAATGTAGTATTATTATACTTTGCGGTCTCGATACTTTTTTTTAAGTTATTATTAAACCGTCAGGAAGTGAGTTGTATAAATTTGAACTAGTTTATTTATTTATATAGAACTGACTCGCCGTATGTGATTATGATGCGATTACAAATGTGCAATGGAAATGAATTGGTGTGAAAGAAAGGCTTGCGGCATAGGCGATATGAAGAAAAGTGAAAAATAAAAAAATAATTTAGATCAAACTTGACTGTTTAGCCTTTAGATTCTATTAGGTTACTAAAAATTAAAACAATATTTTGTTGATATCTATGATATTATTAATTAATAAAATAATGGGCAATCTGTAAATATAACAGACCAATTTAATGAACTTTAGTGTTTTCATCAACCCTCACATTATTTCTTGAGTATACATAATTACCGATGCCTTTATTATTTGAAATGCCTTTATTATTTGAAATTTTGTATATCCTTCCGCATTTATCCTCGTTCCATATTATGTTGGTAGAACTTGACATGTAACGATTCCTGGAATAAAAGCTTATTACTTAGCTGACCGTTGGGCCAAGAGGAAAGCTACGTCAGTAGCGTCAAAGATGTTATACGTGGTCGCCGCCTTCTATCTGATTATAATACTTTTAATTTATTATAACGTTTTAATACTATTATAACTATTTATAAACGTGTGAACACTTGAGAATTTTTATTCGTCCTACACTAGATTAATTTTAAAGACAACTAATGGAACAAAATCAAAGTGAATTTGACGAAACTGAAGAAAATCTAAGACACTTACGAATATGTCTCAAACCTCTTTCATCGACAATAAATCCAGAAGTTCCACGCGAGTTGGTAAGTAGAGTATTTTCTCAACCGTATAGTGTACTTTTACATATTCTTACGATACGTGTTGCATTACTTGGTGAACAAATTCCTGCACTGGCGTTATGATAGCTGTTCTCGATTACAAACGCGAGAAGAATGTCGGTTCAAAGAATTTGGTTTCATATCATCATTTATATGACAATATTTATATTGTTTTTCAGAACAATGATCCCTACTCGTATAGAAAGATGCCAATTTCGGAGTTCGTTGATTTAAAAAGCATGTTTAACGATCCATGGGCAGAGTTGATGGCAGATTTAGAAGATAAAAAAAATGCTCAAAAACCTAGAACTGTAGCGAATGACAGTTCAGTTGATATTAAATGTGAGAAATACGCACTTGAAGATTCCTCTACAACTAGTACGTCAGACGGAGCTACTATGAACATTAGTAGTAGCTATGAAGAGATCAGCGATATCAAAATGTTGACTGACAAGGCCAAAGATTTTTACAAAAATAAGCTTACAAAACCTACAAATTTAAGTCGCTTGAGCACGGATTCCGTTTTTATGCAAAACAATTTTGATGGACGAGATTTTATGAAAGATTCAACTGGCAGCATCAATCAGCGATTGTCAACTGACAAAATCAGTGATCTTTTAAGCAGCATGCCGGAGCCTGGGGATTTGATAAGACAGTTGAGCACAGATTCTATACTCATGAACAACGATTTTTATGGGTGTGATCTGATAAGAAATTTAAATCGGACCAGCAGTCAACGATTGACAACTGACGAGATCAGCGATTTTTTAAGTCACATCTCGGAATCTAGTGATTTAAGTCATCTGAGTACAGATTCCGTTTTTATACGAGTAAACGACACTTCGAGGCAGACTGATACTAGTGTTGAAAAAGTGCAAACTATATTGATGAAATATATCGGTTTCATAGAAAGAATTACAAATGCGACGATGAACATGTTTTATAAACTCAAAAATTATTTATGGCAGAAGTGACATGTTTATAGAAGTTTCAATCATACGTCGCCTTATGCTTCGAAAATTTGAAATTTTAATGTGCAGTTCTTATTTCGATTGAATAATTATAACTTTACTACGAATAAATTGTGGCTTAAGCTCTTAAATTTTATGAATTAATATAGTCTATCTCGTTATTTCCTTTTGCAAATATAACTCATCACAATTTATCAAGTATGTACATACATATGTACAATGCATATTCGGTAATAATAAAATAGCTAATTATTTGTCGTGTACAATCTTTAAACTCTAAATTTTCATAAATCAAAGAATATGTTTATAAAATGCAAAATTACTGTGATTATTATTCCGCATTAAACAAAAGAAATCGGATTTGTAAAGTTTAACGTTTTCGTCTTACGTAAATGTTTATGAAAGTATTGATTATACTATGAAAGTATACATGTACGTATATATTGTATATACATAGTTCTAAAAATCATTATTTGCTCTATTTTATTTGCGATTACCGACAGAGTTACGAATACATTGGCTTGCTGTTAGTTCGTATCTTCAGTGTCAGAGTGCGTCACCTCACGATCATGTGAAGAAAGGTGCGCAAATGTTAACTTGATAACAGAGCCAGCTTGGAATTTATGGAGATCTCTGGTATACTTTGTTCATTCGCAAGGTTCGTTTTCTGTCTACCCTTTATTTGAATATCTATAACGCATTATCTTCTTCACGGCTAGATCGTCGGCGGCCTAGCCTAGTACGCTAAGTATTCTACTGTATTTTTCTATTCTGTACTAAAATCAGTACTTCTTGTGAGCAAAGCTCTTGCCTCGCAGCATAGCATCTCTGTTCTTCTTTTGCTTAATTTCCTTGCTCGAATACTCAAATATCCCGCTTAGAGTCTATACCGCATTGCGTTGCATCAGAAATCTACCTTAGCTACGGAACTCGTTGCGGACAAAGTAAAATCCCTAGATTCACCAATTATCCCTAGACAGGATGTTGTGTTGTGGGGGCGTTCCGGCGTTGGGCGGAACATAGCCGCCGAAGTCGAAAGTCAGTGATCGATCTGAAGTTCGTAGTTATCGAATATCGAAACGGTAATCTACTTGGGCATCAATCATGGAGTCCAAGTAACGCTGGTTTATTTTTCTTTTTTGATTAACTGTTTCGTTTTCGAATCGACGTTAATTTTGCCCGAGTCGTAGCATTTTCATTAAATACCAAGTAGGTATATAGCGTCTACAAATCTCAAGATGAAAAAATCTCCGCTGAGCACGCCCGGCGGTCAGGGAGGTAACTTCTATCGCGGCCGTGGTCGGCAAAGAGGTTATGGTCACAATCAAATGAGGAACAACAACGACAATTATCACCGGTTTCCTGGACCAAACAACGCTGGGAACTATCAATTCGAAGGCAATATGATTCCTTTGGAGACGAGCTCTCCCACGTTTTATCATAATAATCGAGGAAACAGACGACAACCAAACGAGAGACACAACCAGCGGTTTTCCAACACTGGCATATCTGGTAGTTATAACCAGGGTTATAACAATCACAGAAATAATTTCCAAGCCAATTCAGGAAGCCCATACACGCCTCAAAAGTTTCAGAGGAATAAGCAGTTCAGACCGGTATGTACAGTTTCATTATGCTTATTAATGTATATTATTATTGTTTAATGTTACATTTTGCTATAATCATAACTAACTAACATAATGTAACTGCATTTTATGATATTTTTTTATATGACAATATCTTTTATATTATTTTTCAGAACGACCCATACTCGCATAGAAAAATACCAATTTCAGAGTTTGTTGATTTAAAAAGCATGTTTGAGGATCCATGGGCAGAGTTAATGGCAGATTTAAAGAAAAAAAGAAATGTTCAAGAAGCTACAACTGTAGCGAATGACAGTTCAATTGAGATTATATGTGAAAAATACCCACGTGAAGATTCCTCTTCAGCTAGTACGTCAGATGGAGCTACTATAAATATTAGTAGTAGCTATGAAGTTAAAGAAGGTAGTTCTGTAGATTTACCTCTAGAAAGCATGAATTTCAATCAATCGAAAGATAGTAGTATTTTAAGTGGTGATGTGACATCCCAAGACGATGAATCTTTTAGTGAAAAAGCTAATCAATCTGAGGATTCTTCCGTTATTATGTTGAATTGAAATTTTATATTATATTGTACAGTCTATAGGGATAATATTGTGCAAATATTCTCTAATGTACATAGACTTTTATTTTCATTTATTGAATGCAGGTTGTGCATTCTATTTATTCTAAATTCAAAAGATAATGCAAGAAATACATATGATACTTGTGCAATTGAAAACTTAAAATTTTCAACTTTAGAAAAATTAATGTACTTTTCACAAACAGTGCATGATTTAATGTTTTAATTTCTTCATGCAACGATGTAAATAGTCTAATTTTGTAATGTAACAATTTCAAAGATATTGATTCTAAGCGAGAATAAATAAGATTTTTATATAAAAGAACTTTTGTTATATTGTTTATCTTATTTGAGAAAAGACAAAGGTGAAATCAAATACCTTGTAAGGCATCATAATCAGTTGTTCATGATGAACCTATGTTGATCCGTACTACCCTTGAGTATTCGAGGAACCTCGGATCAGATTTATTGTGTATTGGAGAGGAGTGTTAATTTTGCTTTAAAAAATCTAACCCATTCATCCATTTTCAAAGCTCTATACATTTCAGAAATATTTTTGAGTAATACAACGTAGAAATTTTGTAATCGATACCATACCTAACAGCATAAATATTAGGAAAATCGAAAATTTGGCAAGACTTACCGTACGCTGTACCTATAGGAATTTAAAATGAGCTTCAAAATATCGCATTTTAATAGAGGTTGCCAGGGAGATAACTACTATTGCTACTGCGCATGGTCGGCAAATGGGCTTTAGTTACAATCAGACGTGGGAAAGATATCGACGGTTTTCTGCGACGCGCAAAACCGACAATGCGGAATACAGAGTAGTACCTTCGGACACAAGTTCTTTTGAGTAGAATTCAAACGTTGGACAATGTATTATTTAGAACAATATAAATTAGACACCTGTACAATAATCTTCCAAGTATTATTCTTACTCAGAAAAATGAGCTCTACTGTTATCGTATTGTTCCATCTTTTCGAGTCTCTGTCCAGTGAATATAGGTGGCACAAGGTTGCTTTTCTATTTCCTCAACGCTATCTACGAACTCAGTGCATTATATAGCTGTGTTGAGCTGCGCATGGTATAACTGCCCGATTTTACTGATTTTGATTACAACTTTGTGAAATTATGATTATTATAATATCGCACTTTCTATCGTTAAAATATAATGCTAGCAAAAAATTAAATTTTGTCTGAAAGAATTAAGGTGAAGAACAATTGGGAATAATAAGAACAAAAATTCTAAAACTACAGCACACGCGAGTCTCAGAGGCGTGTGTATTATGTATTATGTACAATAAATAAGGCGAAATAAAATTGAAATATTGTATTTGTCATAAACATTTTTATACATAATATGTAATTTGTTTAGATCGTTCAGTTATACAAACAAAGGAGTTATTGAACAATAGCAAAAAAGATAAAGAGAAGAAGATGGAGGAGACTTGTCACATACTTTATACATGGATATCTTACAAGCTATTACAAGGAGATTTACAGCGACATAAATTAATTAATCATGACAATATAATAATATTGAGGTTGGCTCATTTTCCTTACAGTGACATACGTATGTTACATGTAATCAAAATGCATTATACTTCCAATTTTTATTTCATCTAAATTATACAATTCATATAGGAATTGCAGGCTACAGTTAATTATACACAAGGAGTTGAGAATTAGAATTCGTATATAGGGTAATAATATACAGGCGCGATGATGCGAGTGCTTTTTTCGTCTGAGTCAAAAATTACGCGCATGTCGCCTTGGATAATTTATACAAATCTAGAACGCCTGGTGCAAGCTAATAGAGTATCGCTAAAAGTTATAATCGTTTACTAATATAGAGGTGGTGTGTCGGCACAAGTCGATCGACGCTTCAAAGGGTTGATGCTCTACTATACAGGACAAAAGCAGATAACGGTAATCTAAAGAACTGCTACGTAAGAATTGTAATTATAAGGCTGGTAAGGCTAGTTTCGTCGAAGGAAGTTATATAGCTATATCTACACTTACACGATTTCGTACGCATATAGTACATTACGATACGTGTGACTTATGGTTCTTTTTTACACGGCGCAGTTAGCACCCGAGCGCAGCGAGGGCGCTAAGCGCCGTGTAAAAAAGGACCACTTAAGTCAAGAGTATCGTATAAAATTTTATAGCACAGACTGCTAAAATCCGCAAGTCTCGCCTATTCGTGACTAAAGTAGTCCTTATTTGCACCATGCGTAGCCAGTGTGATAAACACGGTGCAAAAAAGGACTGCTTTAGTCACAGATAGGCGTGACTTAACAGCGGATTTTAGCCACACTGTTCTATAAATATAATTTATAATATAAGGTAAAGATTTCTAAGATTTAAGGCTAGTTGTTGTTTTGTCTGGTAATCGGATTATTTCGTCGAATTACCGTGCGTCGAATTTTAAGTGCAAGGCAAGTCTGTGTATTTACATGATCTCGCAGTATTTTCTTTTTCTTTTAGAAACGTACATATTATAATAGGCAAACTATAATCGTGTTATGCTCATGTCGAAAGTAGGATGCATCGGAGATGTTTCTTTACAAATTATAATAAAATGCAGCTTTTATTCGTAGAGCAAGTTCTCCGTTGATTTGAACGTACATACATCTGTACAAGATTCTGCATGTTTCTATGCACCGATGACGATGATAAAGAGAAACGCATCATATCTATGATGATAAAAAAAAGAAAAATCGATCGGGTGACTTCGTTTTCGTTTCTCATCAGATAGTTAGATAGAGAGAGATAAGTCAATGTCGACCTTGAGACTTTTTCGCGCTCGTCCCAAGTTAAGCGACGTCGGGTTTCATTGACTAGCCGCACTTGAATAATTGATCGCCGACCAACGCAATCAATATGTGAAGCCGTTTGATTCACCGCGTGTGTGGCACAAGGTTCGCTTCACGCGTCACAGAATGCAATGCGCGATACTGCCGAATCGGAGCTATTTCGTCGTATGCGAGTTTTATCAGTCCACGCGCTCTGACTAGTTATCTTTCATTCGTCCCTTTTATTCGTCGCGAGCGAGCGAGGAAAGCACGACATGTACGAGAGAGATATATCTATATACCTGCATTTCATTGCCAGTCGAAGTGGAACATCAGATACTAATCAGAGCTTTCTCCCTTTGCAGACGTCGATGCGTGAATTGTTGAGAAGGTGTTCGTTTGGGTTTGTTGAGAATTTATTGTTTTTGGTTCTTGCTTTTGAATGATTTTCATTACATAGTTTTTTACTATATTATGCGAGTATTGACTTTACAAAGACGACGCACTGAATAGGAGTATAGAATTTGCTGCTTTAGCCGAATTGTTTTAGTTGGTTATACACACGTTAATTAAGATTTCGTAATTCTTAAGTATTTTCAAAGACAAAACCCGTACTTGTGTCGTATCGTCATAATAGCATTGGTCCCGTTGGAAAGTATCAGTGTTGAAATATTTGAAAAGTTTTCTTCTTGCTAGAAATTTTACTTTAGTTCTAAAAAACGTATGTACAAAGTTAAAACGTTTAATTGCTGTAATTTAAATTTACGAATTGTGATTTTTCATCACTGAAAAAAAATCTGAAAAAGTTTGATTACTTGAAGGTTCTACTTGATACATAGATCGATTATTAAAGCATAAAGTTTTTGACGTCTTTAGTCTATAAAATACCGTAAAGAATTATGTCTGGCTTCCATTTTTATGAAATATTGATAGAAAACGTCGATATAAGAATTAAGCATTAGCGATGTGTTCCAACATTGTTACAAATAATAACATTATGTAATTCGTAATTTACATAAATATATGAACGTCGATCCAAGTACTATAGTGTTCTCTTTTATAGCCGTATTTATTATGAAATATACGTATAATACGTTACACGTATGTATCTACTGTCAAACCCAATTTGCTTAATTTGGCGCGTGTGTATAGATGCGCGTATTTCACATGAATTTATTCTATATTATACGCAGAGCAAACCAGACAGTTATTGGTCCTCTGCGCATTCGGTGGTCGGTTCATAAATAATTAATCGATTCCGTCCAATATAACTATATCTAACATCTCTATAATGCTGCTCGAGCACCGGAATTTCATCGAATCATCTGTTTGATGTTACAAATTATACAACAATAACTGTCTCACGACATATTTATTTGAGAAAATAGATCCTTTTTTTATTCAATTTATCTTATATCGTCCGTATTGTGTACATTTCATAAATATTGAATCCTTTTTTGTTGTGCGAAATCGTTTATCTGTTTTCTATTATTTTCAATGTTATAGATATTGAAGTTATATTTATAATTCAATAACATCTTAATTTTCTTGCTAGCGTCATTGGAATTTACACTGTATTAAAGTCATTTTATCATTAATTTTATACCAATATAATTTTATCAGTAAACGGACATTGAGATCAACGTCATATATTTATTTATATAATGTGAGGAACACTAAATACTTTATGCTATTATCTTTACTATTTCAAAATTGTATTTAATTCTAAACTCCAAATAACTTTTAGAGATCTTTAATCTTTGCGTCTCATATATAATTGATACTACAATTAACATTCACAATGATGGTTTATTTATTTTCTTTTATTCATATATTTGAGGCATCATTTAATAGTTTAACTTGTAATTCACGAAATTTATACTATGTCATTACAGTACGGTTTGGTATATTCAAATGGATATAAGTTCATTGATGTAAATCTCATTACAGTTACACTTACATATGTAAAATATTTTAGAATTACGGTATTGAAATAAAAAATAAATCGTGATGTATATTGGTTCGGTTACTCAAAAAATATCCTTTTCATAATTTTCGTATTGCTACATTTTATTTCTTAAAAGGAGATATTGTTGTACATTTTGTAAAAATTGAAATAGTTTTATTGAATTATATAAGTTTAATCTTACAATGAGACACCTTGTATCAATAGAGAAGGTCTCACGTAGTTTTACATCAATGTACTCTGTTTTCTATTTTGTAATCTCGTATATAATATTTATTTCTCTGGACGTTGATCTATCTACGTCGGTAATTGAAAGACACGTCTATACATCGACATAATTCCTACACTGATGTATACTCAATGGACTTCGTTGTAAATATATTTATAGTCAAGAAAGTCGAAAACACGTTATGTTACACGCTACTTTATATTCTATATAAAGATATGAGCATTTATTAATTCGTAAAGTCTTATAAATCGTTCGAGTATTAAAACTTAATCAATAATTTTGTATACGATTCCATATGTATAATAATAATTTATACTTGACGGATTGGTCGATGATAGCACATATAAAATTATGATATGATGAAATTTTCATTTTCTACGACGTATCTCTTACGCCATTTTTTTTGGAGTACACGTAATAATTATACACGACTGGACTATTTTATAATTTTTTAAATCTCGGATGTTTTCATTTTATGACCCCGTTTGAAATCAAATATTGCTTCTCTCGACTATAATATCAGTTTTTAGCGTCTTAGTTTTAAGCTATCCTTAGAAATTGAGCTTATTGAGAATAGTAATCGGCGATTTTGCATCATGGAAAAATCTTACAGATTTTTCGAAAAATATCATTATACTTACTAGAGATAGTATTTCTTAAACAACAATAAGAAATCAAGAAATCAAATCTCAGTTCCCAATACGGTCTTCTGAATTGGTAAAAAATTATACTGTATATGCCACTTGCATATCTTCTTTAGGACACACGGTATTGTATATTAGCTTGTTATTATTTTTTCCGCGTATTATAACGCAATGTATCTATCTTAACAGCTATGATGTATGTACGGTATTTATGACTTCGTCGAATAATTGAGTTGTGTTTTTGATGATAAGTCACCCAGCGTATAGATGTTATGATATGAAAGTATAGAAAAAAATGTATATGAAAATTTACAAGTTTATACGTGTGACAGAAAGATGTTACAAAGGAACTAAAAGAATTTTTAAGGATCTCAGTGCATACACTTGCGAGTATTTTAAAACGTCGGGAAAAAGTAATTTACCGGTTTGCACACGTTTGATTCTCTTTTCATGCCGGAGGCTGAAGAAATTCACTGTAACGCTTTGACGTTTTCCTGGCAATTGAAAAACAAAAGTCAAAGTTAATGGAGAATGAAAGCGTTCATGCATGTAGCGTACGACTGTACGCGAGATGAAAGAGATCGATCGCTGTTATTTTATGTACATGTGCTTGATACCTTGTCAAAGGGACTTCTCTCTTTTCCATCGTGTTTATAATAAAAATATATCAACTGTATTTTATCTCGTTCTCTAAAACACGAGCCATGCACACATTTTCTAATTACTCCTCTCCATTCCAATCGAGGCATTATTCCTGAATATTATATGGGTAGCGTATCGGACTTTGCACTGTATAGACGAAAACAATCCTCGAAAGCTCAGATTATTCTTCCCCGCACACAGTGCAGAGACGATAACGCCAGGTGAGTGGGCTGGGGATAGGTACACGGATCAATGAGCTGTGGAATGCGAGATGCCACACATACGTGAAAGAGAGTTAAGGTTACGCTATCGATTCGATTTTCTTTACATATGCGAGGAATGCATGTAACGCCGCATTCGTCTTCTGCGCTTATACACCGCCGAGTGTACACTCGGTGCCCCTCTCTTACAAAGCCGCGCCGAAGCAGAAATTCAATCGGCCGTGTATTGTTTTCGCGCGCATCGAATTCAAATTTTTCTCACCTCGAGTTCACCTGCAATTTTCTATGAATATACAAAAATACGTCTCTTATAAAAGTTATACATATATAAACAGAGGGCAATGGTAATCAAAGGATACTACAAAAACGGAACGAAAAGGCTGAGTGCATAATTTTAGCCGCCTAAAGCGAGCGCGAGATTGTGTAAACACAGCTAAGGTTTATTCTCTACAGGTTACGAGCACACAATGCAAGTCCAGAGGAAATTTCTGCTCGAGCCGGCAAATGAGCGTTACATGATTCGCCGTATTCGCTGTATGTGTATTTATTATGTAAATATATGCTATAACGTCGGTATAGCCGCGTATATTTAGGCTATGAGAGCCTGCTGGAGGAATCTGGGGTCCGTTTCTGCGAGAGTTTATCATTTGCAATTAAAACGTCTTGCTATACACTATTATGCTCTACTTCGAGCTTCACTACGTTATTATTATTAGCTCATAGCTCTGAAATTCATTTTCAATAAACTTTACGAGTAATTGACAGTTGACACCGGTGCAAGTTCGTCGTTATATGGCAGATAATCATAAATCTTGAAAAATTGAAAAAGAGCCGTATATAGAATAAAAGTTGGAAAGGTGTACTATTATATTTTAAAATTTTTTCTCTGTCGCGCGCATTTCGCGCGGAAAAGTCTCGAAAGTTTCGCGAGCACGCGATTTCGATCGCTTCCGTTGCTCGTACGTTTCCAAGCGCTTGTGATACCATCTCGCTTCGGGTTCCATCGTGCAGGGCAATCTGTTGCCAACTGAAATTTACCGACCGATTAGAGCAAATTACGGTAATCGCGAAGAACGTCTCGGACGACGATAAATAAGGCCAATTATCGTTTCACGCTTTAATAACATACGATATTCGATATCGTTTGCGAACTACAAATCTCGAAAAATTTCACAACGACGAAAACAAATGACACCCAGCGAGCGATACGAGGTATCGGCTTGAAAACGTCCGTTGCCTAGACTTGGTCAGGAATGTTTTCCGCAAAAAGTGCGCGCCGCAGACAGCCCTCTCTCTCTCTCTCTCTCTCTCTCTCTCTCTCTCTCAGCCGTGCGTTAAATCACTTGCCGTGTGCTCTACCGAGCGCGAGCTGTATACCGTATACAGAGAGAGCCGAGGTTTTTGCTTCGTATACTCTGCGCAGCCCTCGAAATTCCATATAGACGTGTGTGTACATGTGTCCGTATGTTGTACATGTATACGCGGACGTGTACATGGAGAGCCGAGAGTTCGCGTAACCCCAGATATCCTCGAGCTATTTACCGCAGAAACCGTACGTTGTATTTTTTTTCCATTGTTCCCAGAATTTGCTGTATATTTCGCCCCCGCTGTTATGCGTGTACGCGCGACGGCACGAAAGGTATATGTTTATACGCGCGCGAAGGAGGATGTATCATTTGCATATATTGTACGAATGTATGTGCGAATGGTACACCCTTCAGCGCGCTGGACAAAATTATATAGACGTTTAAGGGTATATTATAGGCGCGATCGCACTCGCTATCAACTTAGAGATTTTTATATAGATGTATCTTTATATGGTGTATATATATATATATAGCTTATATAGTTTTTTCTTTTATTTATCGTTACAGGTCTTTAATTCGTTTAATATATAACTATTATATACAAATTGTGTGTATTAGTGTATATTATAAGATACTATGTATAGGTATATGTACAGACGAACCGATGGGGGCACGATAGAGTCGGGAGCCTCCTTGTGTAATTGCGTCGATTCGTTTTAGCCAATCAATTGTTTGTTACTATTATTAAAATTTGGAAATACAGCCGATCGCTCTAACGCACCCGTATCAATAATATCAATGTCTGACCAACGTCGACTCGTTCCATTGAACCCCCGACGAAATATAGGTCAGCGCCATATAATTAAATATAAAACCATATCCCCGCGTCGTGATACAATTAGAGAACAAGGCTCCCTCTCGCCTCGTCCACTGATAAGGATATAGTCGGACGGTTTTGTAGGTTCTGCGTACGCGTGCCGGAGCCGTTTTTGCGGAGCGTCGACTGCTGCACCAGTAGTATACATAGTCGAGGGCCAGTCAGCCGCGTCGTGTCTATTAATTGTCGCGCTTATCTCTTGCCTCGTTTGTTATGTATACTGAAGAGCGACGACTTGATAAGACAATCGCGCGCGCGAGCCTTTGTGTTGTTTCACTTTCTCCGCCCCGCGTGTAATGTGAATTGCTCTACGCGGAATTTATGCGCTTTCAGATATTCCGTTCCTTTTATACACGTCGTAAAAAATAGCGATTAAATTATCGTATAGGTACTTCCTCTTCGATAGTGGATAGAGGTTTTTAGATAGGTCAGAACCTTTTTTTTATATTCCTGTAGTATATGCGCTGCTGTCGCAAATGTATAATACGATGTATCGTGTGTATGGGATGACAGTTGTTCCACTTGTGTATTTCCATAGTTGTATGTACACCAAGTGATATTAGAAAAAACGCCTTTTACGTGATTATATTGACTGGTCTCACGATGCTTATGACATGCTATTGAAATCTGTACAAATAATACAATTCAGGAAAACCTCGCGTCAAACCATACCAACGTGCACTTGATCAATTTAGTTTCAATTTATAGTCTAGGTATAGAAAACTAAAAGGGCGCATTACTGGACATAACAACGTGTCGAATTAGCGCGAACCTATACCTATATACTCGAGACCCGAGAACACACGTGTTTCTACAATGTATAGAGAAGATAACCGTTCATACGTATAAAAATAAGACCAGTACTGCAGAGCACGTATAATTAGTAGTATATAATATAGAATCTGGAATAAGAGCGATAAGTCTAAATTCGATGCCTCGTTCATATAATAATTCGGTGACAGTATATTATATCGCTATATAGGTACATGCCTATAACGCAACGCAGCACAACGCTCGCACGCACAGTCCAGTTCCGAGGCAGTCTCTCATTCTCTCTCTCTCTTTCTCTCTCCCTTCATTTCTCGGCCCCTTGAACAACGCACTCGGTACTTATTACATAGTCCTGGTTGGTCAAGTACCGTGCATCGCAGCCGAGAAACCGAACATGCAATTACAGATACACAAGAAGAGAGACGTCAAGAGAAGCCGAGGGGGCAGTAGGCTGCATGTAGCGGGCGAGCTAGACGAGGAGCTCCTTGGCAAAGGGTGCGTGGGAGGGGGACGATGGCGGGGAGCTGGTGGAGCCCTCGGCGAGCAAGCCCTACAAGTAGTCGTCAGCCCGGTCGACCTCGTCGGGTGGGCTGGGCTCCGAGACGCTGAGTATCGGTAGACCGAAGTGTTGCTGCTGCTGCTGCTGCTGGTTGAGCTCGGGTTCGGTGGTGCGACGCGCGTACTCGCAGCTCCGCGTGTGCCTCGTGCTCTCGAGGACGCCCGTCGTCGTCGTGGCGGCCGTCACCGGCGTCGTTACCGTCGGCGCCTTGTGGTGGTGGTGGTGGTGATGGTGATGGACGAGCGGCCTCGTGCTGCCCCCCGGTAACGAGCAGCGAGCCGACTGATCCGACAACTCGCAGGACCGCCTGTAACACCTGCACGGACATTCGTGTGCGGGATTTCTATCTTGTGGTCAGTCTGCTTTTGGATTTTTTGGCTTTGTTTTAGGTGTCGTTATTTTTTATTGCTCTCATATCATTAGATTGCGAGGCAGATATAGAGGCGCAGTTATAGCGGGTGTGAGAGACAGCACAAGCAAACGCATATATAGAGGAGCAGAAACGATGTGTATCGTTGAGGAGAGCTTTCGGGAGAATAAAGTGACGTGGACGGTTGCGGGAGGAGAGTTTTATTTTTTCGTTGCAGTCGAGGAAATTCGAGAATTTTCCCGACTGAAACTGTAACTTCTCACTGTGGATGTACAGCGACGTGCAGCGAAATCGTCAAATGAAATAAACGAGCGTGCTCTAGAACGCAACTACAATCAAATTCGTTCTTTGATCATAAATATGTATGTAGATATAGGCAAATTACATATTTATTCAACATTGTACATCGACGGCACGACGTGTTGTGAAAACATTTAGGCGTGTTGCGTTGCAGTTAAAAACAAATTATAAGAAAAAAGTACACTTTGCACATACACAATCATTCATGGCCAGATACGAAGAAGGTGGTTTTGGAAAAAGTCATTTTTCATTTTTCCAAAACGTTTTTATTCGTGGATACGTTTTTTTTATAAGCACGACAATAGCAGACGTGGGCAAATCGAATAGGCTCATCATTTTATTGATATAATAGCTTTTACTTTTGAATGTTGACAACCATATATATTTATAGAATAGATGATTGAAAAAAGTTACATTGTATATACTATGGTAATTATGTGATTATAATAATTCAAAGTCAGATATATAGGATATACAGTAAAAAAGAGATAATATATATACGTAACACTTACAAGCAATGTTTCGTCATACCTATTGATTATAAAATGCCTACGTCTTTTCAAAAGCTGTTTGGATAAATCTCCTAAAAAAGCTACTATCTGCAGCTTTTGCAGGGGGAAAGGCACCGCAAGCCACGACGAGATAACAACAATTAATTTGCAACAATCAATATTTTTGGCCAGCGAGAAAAAATAAAAAATACATAAAATTTGCGTGATTCCATTATTTTTGCTAGGGAATGCTATTAAAGCTGTGGCACATATATTCCCTTTGCGTATATATGACAGATATAACACCACTGGAAAAAGTCGTAAAAAACAAAACAACACTAAATTACTTTTTGTTAAATCATGGAGAAAAAGAGTAAATGACTTGATTCGATGAATCGAGTTGCATAGAAATGGCTTTGATGGAAATCTGAGCTTTTCAATTTTACGTAAAATTGTGAATAGGTTCGCGTTACACGCGTATATAGCTTTTAGATTTAATTGAATTAAATACTGCATATTCATTTCATGCTTCGCTATAGGTAATGTAAAAACGTATCGTGTTTTTCAAATGAATACTTCTGTTCGTTCGTAAACAATCAACTACCAATTCCATCAACTCGATTTCGAAAAAGTCATGACAATGAGGATAACACAAAAAGACGAATGAAAACACGATAATGGCACAAACGACAAAGGAAAAAGAATGAAATAACACGAAATACAGATGGCGGTAGACATCGAATATAATTATATTAAACCATATGAGAAAACACAAATATAGATGAACCAATAAAGGCAGGTGATGCGGCATGTGTGTAAAAAAGGGCTAAACGTAAAATATTAGCTCGCGTGATATTATATTATAACACATAATGGTGAATAATAATAGTAAGATTGAAAGTACAGGAGAGACAGTATAATATCGAGAGGCTGTTTATAAATGAGGGGCAATAAATGTCGCGGAGAATCTTCACCTCTCCTCGACGGAAGCCGGTTGCCTGACAGGGCAGCGCGCGTACTCGCGTCCAGCCTGGGCCTGGGCCCTCCAGCCGGCGAATCGTCTCGCTGCGTACGACGACTGGGGCTGCGACGAGACGGCGACGCTCGGCATAGGCTGGGGTATCGGCCCGGCCAGTATCGCCGCCGTCGCCGATACCACTGGTCCGCCGCTCGAGCCCAGCGAACCCGACGCTGTACCGCAGATCGTCAGGTCCCTGTAACAGAGCGCGCACAGAGGGCTATTACCTACCTTGGTCTTCGCTGCATTGTGCGTCTACCGACTGCTTTTGCTTATTACATTTTTTCAATTTTCGTTCAAGTATAACACGCTCGATTTGAATAAACTCGTTCGCGTCTGAGAAAATTGGTTTATTTTTCGAGAAAAGGGAGAACGGATGAGATAAGCTAGGTGAGAGCAGACTCGTGGCAATTTGTGATTCTCCGAGAAACGCATGCGCGATGGATATACGTGACGTGTTCCGTAGGGAAATCGCAAGAGCCGCAGTCAGTAGAAAGTGCCACGATGGGGGGAAAGGTATTTGTGGCATTGCGACTTCTGACTTCGTTTTTAGTAGCTGCAATCCTCTCGGGTACGTACGAGCATTTTTGCAACGGAAGCTTACATGGATTTTCGTGCAGGGACACACGCACTCATGTATAAAGTATGTTTCCCGGACATTTACATTAATATATTCAAAATAATCGATGTGTACACTGAGAACGTTGAGAAAGTTAATCGATAAAATTATACCATTAAAAAAACAGTCAACAGAGTTTTCTTTGAAAAATATCACATCAAACGGTTATATAATCATCGTAAATATATCGAACTGTATGAACGTCGCTCTGAAAAACGATAGCACGAATAAATGCGCAGCCAGAAAACATCGCAAAAATATATAATCGACATTGAAGCAGTATATCATAAGTGTATACCTGGATGACTGATGCTGAATGGAGCTGGAGTCGATGAGCGACGGCTCGTTCTTGGGGTTGTCGAGGCTGTTCTGTCTCGTGTCGGTGTCATCGCTCTTCTCGCTGTCATCCTGGTTCGACTTGAGGAAAGTCTCCCGGTCGCCGTCTGTGCTTCCGTCCTCTCGCGGATCTGAATTCTGCCGGTTGCTCGAGGCCAGCGGCAGATTATCTGCACTGCGAACCTTGCGGCAGAGCCGCGATGTGGAGCCATGTCTCCGCAGGAATTCCTGGGTGGAAGCAAGTTTTGTTTGCGTCAGTTCCACTCTCTCTTTCTCTCGTAGGACGCTTTATTTTAGCGGATTTTTGTATGCTTTGACCCTTTTTTTCGTTTACTTTAGTGCGCCAAAGCATACAAACGATCGTTATTGGTTTTCCATTGTTATGTTGAGTTGCTTGAAATGCAATTGAGGTTGTATCGGTAAAGATTAGTTTTTAAGCGACAAATCAGTTTGCCAACGGGTATAGAAGAGATCGATTGGTAATAACGTTTCATTGCATACCCATTGCCTTAGTCTACGTATTATAAGACATGTATATTATTACTAAACACTTATCAAAAGTCTAAAAGATATGTTAATAAATAATTACGACATACAACACAGATAAAAGGCGAAATAGAGTAAAACTTAGTATAAAAGGAATAACATATTTACATCGATTTATCACGAAACATCGTAGAAAATATGTCCATTAAAATTGGCCATCATGCTTTATCTTATTTATATGGGGTAATTTGAATAGAATATTCTTACAAAAAACTGTCTACGCCTACTGAATATTATTAGAACGTATGGTAAAATACTTTCATGATATTCTGAAAACAAAATTGAAATTAAGACAGTATTCGTTTACAGAAACCCCTGCCAAAACTCAATCCATCAAATTTAATTATTGTTCGAACTTTCAGCAGGCATTTCCATATACTTGCAAAGAATAATAATACTCATATATAACAATATATATTAGCAAGCTTTCGATCCATCCTCTGAAATAGAAAACGATCAGTAGTCAGTCACATTCGCAGCTTATAACAAATGCTAAAAGTATAGATATAAAAATATATCATAAGTAATATAGTATAAAAGTCGAGTACAGTATAGTTTCTACAAGAGTCGTCAAAAATATCAAACTTGCGCTACCAAACATATATAGGAATATCGCTCGTTGCGATTCGAAAAACAAAAAAAAACGAAAAATAAAAGAGCTCTGGATCACAATGAGAATATAAATGACAAAACACGCAGTCAAGCGAAGAGGGCCGCGCGATCATCCGTGTGTATACGGGAAAAATCCTGCAGATGGAAAATCTCTAGCTGGCATTGTACAACACACCTATACAGTATATAGTAGGCGGATCTCCAATTCTACGGCTACCTGTTTGCTGAATGTCGAGGTATACACATACACAGAGCCAGGCATTGCTTTGGGGGATAGAGCAGCAAAGGCCTGTCAAAAGCAGCACGCGAATGTGTGTATATATCGGTGCTACATGTGCACTGGCAGCATTATGCGATGGGGCTTGCAGCGCGCGGCTATACTACGGAACAAGCCCCGTTGCGGCACTGCGCATGTATCTGTAGCTTTCGCGGAAGGGCTTATTTCGCGACCGGCGAAATAATCGCACGCGTGGCTCTGCTGCGTAATTTGTGCCGATATCTTATGTAGCTTGCAGCGCGCGAGACAAACAATTCGTGCATGTAAGCTCTTCCTCGTGTTCGCTGCTGCTGCTACGTGTCGAGATGCCGGAAACTCGAGTTATATTTGGACACTCGATTCGCCGTATGGTTATTGTCTCGAATTGCTCAAAGGATTAGCGAAGTATTAGGCGAGTGCAGTTCGTCTTTTATCAGAGCTTGCAAGCTTTACTTTGATGCCTGACGGATATGCTATTTACAAGGAAAATTCAACGCGATTCGCACCGGAAAAGTATGAAAGGTGCGATAAATATAGAATGTATAGTCAGCCAGGTTGTACAATTAGATTTATGAAAAAAGTGCCTTATAGTCAGAAATAAGGTGAAGATTGAATAAAAAATATTACAAAAGCCGTATAATAAATTGATGCTTTCAAAAGTTTATGGACAAACTCACAAGATAGCGGGTGTCGTTGCATATACCACTTTCTGTAGCACTTGTACATTTAATAGTAATAATAATAAAAATATGAACATTTATAATACAAAATAGACAGTGTGTGTGCCGTCAAGCATATATAGAATATAATATTAGAAGCACATGTTCCATTACTTACAATTCATATCGCGCGGAAAGAATCCAAAAAGCCGAGTAGAGATTTATGCGCAACACAGCTTTTCACGATGATATTAAAATAGTATACGTATGAGCGAGTACGACACACTGCGTTATTTAGAGTTTGGATCTGAGGTGTCCTGTTTGTATATTGTAACGTGTTTTTTGTATGTATCTAGAAAAATTACTTTGATTTTGAATGCTGTATTATTGATTGTTCATATAATTAATTTATTATATTCAGTGGTCGATATATTGTGACATGAAGCAATAATCTTATGTAAATGGCTATCCTATACGTTGTAATCATCGTCATATATTATAACGTAAATCATTGATTTTTCATAAACTGCCGTACCCCTGCTTTACCGCGAAAAGCTCGAGAGCAAACGGAATTTAATTTTTGAAAACAACGGGAGAGCGCAGTAAAAAAAGTCCGCGTCAGTTGCAGTCATCGATAGGACAGAAGTGTAGATATCCGAAAAATTCCGCGGCTATACCTGCAGCCGACCATCTGACCAGTAAAGTTATACTATCGATCTGGCCGTACAGTGGTCGCGTTACACGTTCCTGCAGCCGCAACGGCCTTGAACTTTAACATTCTCGCAATGTACGTTTCGCGTCATTACTGATTTAAGTGCCAGAGAGAGAGAGAGAGAGAGAGAGAGAGAGAGAGAGAGAGCCGCGCGTCGCGACGCAAACTGCGAGGAGGATCGTCGGATTGATCATTTTTGAGGCTCAATCTTTGGATCTTTAAAGTTTCAGCGATTTTCCTTCTTCGAACGCGTCGCGTTACTTTACGAGGATATCCGATGTGTATAGGAGATACGAAGTCGTTGCACTCGGGTCGAATGTGTGACATGTGCGGAAATTTTTCTAGAGTTCGAAGAATTCTATAGGTAGAACATGATTATAATATAATAAAAGCTACAAGCGTGTATATTGTAGAGTAGAGGGGTATGTTGGAGAACGGATAAATAGTTGTATTGCATTTCAAGCACTCAATCTAATAATGGGGTATCATATAATAGTTATTGTAAATTTATCGGTGTGGATAAATTCGGAGTCTGTTTGTTACAGAGTTTGCATGTATATATAGAGTATTAAAACTAAGACTAGCCTACGTCGCGCTGCAAGCTGTCTTTGATCCACTTGGACATAACTTCTAATCTGAAGAGTTTCAGAGTATACTTAAAATTGAAAAGGTCCTCAGAGTCAGCTCGCTTCGCGACGATCAACGTTTGTATACTGTATAAGAGAGTTAAAAAATTCCAAGCTATATTTAATTATACGAAAAAAGTAAAGTGATGCAAGTTAACCTATATATATATATATATATATATATATATATATATATATATATATATATATATATATATATATATATATATAGTATCCAAAGCTACAGCACAGCTTGCAATTTCAACGTTCCAGAAAAAATCAATTTTGCGCCATCAATCTCCGGCAAAATGAGTATCGAGTCCGTGAGTATATCGAGGCTCGTATGCAAGGAAAATGAGGAAAAGAGTCGAGAGCAGTCGGGGGAATAAAACTTACCTGGGACAGGAAGCCGGCTACGTCGATGGCGCTGTTAACGCGCGGTCTGGTGGTCTTTGGCCAGTTAATGCCACCGCCGCCGCTATCGACGGAGTCCACGTGATGGTTCGACCAGTGCAGATGCTGAAAATACCATCGAGTCTTATGCGCAAAAATTGGCGAGCTAAGCGCAAGCCGAATAGTAAAAGCCAGACAATTCGTGTGTCTCTATCTCTTTCTCTCTTGCACCGCGCGCACACGTGTGTGTGTGTGTCTTCACTCTCTCGTTCACTTTCTCTCGCGCGCACGCCCTCTAGTCTTTTATTTCCTCTAATAACAGCGACTAGAGCTGCTGTTCCTCCGGAGGAAAATGCTGTCGTTCGCAAGCTCAATTTTATTTTACGCTTTACTCTCTATACGAGGAAAAGTCTTATTCTCTCTTACTCTCCGTCTCTGCATCTCGCGCTACTGCACTGCTGATTAGAACAAAGTAAAAGCTCCTTTATACGCGATATAAATTCGGCCGACCTTGACTCGATCTGCCAACGTCACATGCGCGCCTTAATGGCGATTCATGTAGATCTCGTGCGCGGAATTTCCTCGTTATCGTCATCGCGATACACTTTTCTCCATGCAATAATGCGCGTGGCTCGCTTATAAATACGAAAAGTCTAAAAGTGCGACTCCTTTTTTATATCTTATCCACGTTCCGAGACTCGTAAACTGCGGAGCGCGTCTGTGAATAAGAAAGTTAAAAACAGCAGTAAAGCGAGAACTTGAGGGAAATCTTGTGTAGTTTGTATAGCTGGGAATAACGGCTCGAGGCTGAGAGAGAGAGAGAGAGAGAGAGAGCTTTATTCTTCCTGATATCATCGAATGAATATCAATTTCACTGAGAAAGCTGTGCACGAGGCAAAACAAAAAGCTCGCGAAAAGAAATTTCGGAGCTTTCGCGCGCGAAAAAAGCTTTCAAAGCCGGTAAAGCGATACGAGTGAAAGAAGCTTCGAGCTGTATATACAGCTTGAATGATACGAAGCGGCAAACAAGACGCGTGTGCAGGTATACGCGCAATTTGTTTGGTCTTTCGCGCGGCTGGATAGTTTAGTGCGGTATCGGTTTGACGGCGATACTTTTTCCTACGGGTTTATATATACGCGCTGCAACGGCTCGTCGGTAACGAAGTCGTACGTCAAAGTCAGAGGCTGTGGAACGGCATTTTCCTCTCGAGGATTTTTCCTCTTGGCAGCAATGTACGTATATATACAGCGCGCCTTAGGCGCTGGAGGAACGTCTATGTCGATGTCGCGTTGTCTCACTCACTCGTTCGCATTCAGAACTACGCATAATATAGAATATGAGAAATTTTTTTCCTGATGATTATAGGCTGCACTGAGGTGTAGAAAAACATTGCTCTATGTATAATATTTCAAAGAAAAAACTCGGTGCGCTATGAAACTCATCTGCAAATATTACAAACTACGATCACTGAGTTGCAACACTTAAAACTATATGTATAAGGTCTGGTGACGAAGCTTCGCTTCAAAGCTGTTTTGCAATATATATATACATATATATATATATATATATATATATATATATATATATATATATATATATATATATATATATATAAAATACGTAGTCACAATATTAAGCCGCGATAATGTCGTGTTTTCTAAGTTAAAAAAAATACTGTTCACTCAGTTGCAAAACAAACAAAATAATAATTGTAAGTGTGAAGATATAGAAACGTGGTGTAAGGTGTGTTTGTATACTTGACGCCTGATGCAATAACGTATGCCTAAGAATATGTATTACTGCAGTATATATAAATAGCAAAATAAAAAGTCAATCCAAACTATTTTAGCATTGCACGTGACACAGTTGACAAGCATGATGACATAATCTCAAGTATGAATGCAAGCTCGCAAAGTCATCGTGCTTGCGCAGCAATATACAAAGTATGAAATATCACTTCTAAGAAACTGAGCTAATAAAAATGCCGCGGATGAGTATAAAACTCTTTTTCGTAAAAGAAATAATATATAAAAGCCTTGTATATTGAAAAGAGCGCCGCATGCCGGTGTTCCTCGCTGTTCTGCTTTCTTCCTCCCTCATCGCCGTGTGCAGCTTCGGATAATAAATATGCGCAGGCAAAGGTGTGCTGTATAAAGCTGCAGAATAGAGTAGAAAGTCTCGAAGAAAGAAAGAGAGAAAGTGCGATAGAAAAGTGAAGTAATAAAGAGAGAGACAGAGCTGCGTGCGTCAGTGTTGGTGAGAGAGACGGACCTGCTGGGCGTTGATTTCGGAGTGCAGCAGCGCTGCGCCCTGCGAGGAGTGTGTCCTACTGCGTGCGACAATATTCGTAACCCGAGGAGTGACCTGTGCAGAATAAGTGTGCGGATCATACGCGAGCTTCGTGGTTTGGCTCTGTATAGACTTTCAAGATTTCTCGTAAAATATGCTACTCCCAATGGTGTATTCGATAATTTATCGCAAGCTCGGTTCGCATAATACACGTAATTGCCGCGCGACTTTTGTTTGATTTACGTTTTATTGCCGGTCCATAAATCGCGCGTTATATAAAACGGAAAATCGTAATTACGATGCGCGACTGCGCTTTTGTACTTTTAATTAAACTTTTAACGTTATCGCGTATCGGACGAGTCTCTCCCTCGTGGAAGCTATAAGGGGGTGCGACAGTAGACTTGCAATAGAGAGAAGGAGATTCATAGTATTGAAGTTATAGTATATACAGAGGAGGATAGTTCATGATAATAGCGTTTAGAGCAAAAGAGGTGCAAAGATCGATATTCGGCGTATGTATAATTACAAAGCTTGTATATTATATGAGAGTTGACCAAAGGACTGTGTGATTTTTCATTCTTCCCCTATATATAACATTGCTGTGTACAGGTATATATTAATCGAGTGTGATGTATTTTACACGATGACATCATACATGTAAGAGAAAGAACACGTTGTATGTGTGTCGTTTATCAAAATACGTCAGCGGTGATTTATAAGGCACATTATATGTCGTGATTGGCGATTGGGTTTTTCGGCTTTTTCTTTTCTGTACACGCGCTATACACAGTTATATCGTCCAGATATAGTTGCCGCTTACACGTCCACTCTTTATTTGACTTTTTTGTTGTACCTCCTTTTTACCCGTTATACCATCGCACGTTCGAGTAATTTCGTCGTCTATTAATGCCGCACGTATAGCTGTACAAAAAGGTACGAGAGTTTAGTTGCACAAGACGCGCTTTGTTTGCCGAAGAAACTTGTTCCATAGGGAAAAAAAGTTGAAAATCAATACTTTGGGGGAAGGACAATTTACAGGTACTGTTTTTAGCTTTATTACTTGGTGTTGAGCGTCGATGCCGGAAGTTACTTTCGACGAAACTCTGAGATGAATTTTTTGTTGTTGTTTGATCAAACCTCGATCATTGGAAAGTGTACGTGTAGGCAGTGTACAATGGATTGAAAAACTAGCTTTAAAATGTTAGCCTTACTTACATAGCAAAACTATCTAACTTCACTGCGGTGACAGTGGATATTATCTAATCGGAGATGAGCGAACTGTAGTTTCAAGCAGAATTTTAACCTTCAGGAGTATTAATTTTCTCTAAAGGCATAACCACTATGTTTGCTGTACAGTATTAGCTCCAATAAAATTTTACTTTTACTATTTCCGAATTACTACTTAATTAAAAAACAAACTATAGTATATCATGTACCAAAGTATAAAAAGAGTGAAAGGGTACGTACATCGTCACAGTTGCGATATCAATTACGTTCATATCGATCAGATACCTATACTTGCAACGAGAATCAGCTAAGCGCAAAAGAACAAAACGTGATCGCGTCGCGCGGAATCCGGATATCAAATGAAAAAAGGAAAGGAGGGGGAGGAAAAGTATACAGGAAAGGTTCCAAGAGCAGAGAGATGGAAGTCTCCTCCTAACGATCTGTTTTCGTAGGCTGTTCCCGAGTCGGCGAACTAGTCGAAATCAGGTAAAAAGGGGGAAGAAAAGCCACCCCAGCGACATTCCATCTGAGCGAAATCTCTCGGAGCACTCCCACCCACGCAACGCGAACGTGTCTGTGCGCGCACGCGTTTATATAGATGCCGGAAACGTGTAAACGGCAACGAAAAGGGTGGGAGGGGGGGGGGGTTGAGGGAGTATATCTGTGCGTTTAGCCACGACGACGAGCGCAAAGGGGTTGAATTCGACCCGTCAACGTGACGCGTTTGAGAAATGAAGTTCGGGGGAGGAAATACAATCCAGCCAGCCTCTTTCTTCTCCCCGTACACTCAAACCCTTTTGTCCCGCCTTCTATGCTCTCTTCCGAGCGAAAGCTCCACTTCTTTTATCGGCTATAACTCAGCTGTTCCTCGTCCCTCTTAATTCCCGACGATGATAAGGAAACACATCTTTTGAGCGCGATCGCGAATAATTGCGGCGCGCTAACCCCTTTACGCTTCGTCAAACATGAGGAGAGAAAGCCGTTTATCGCGTGATGTATGTAAAGAGCGCTTGCAGTGGCGAGTCGGCGGCGGTGCTGGCGGTGCTGGTGGTGTTATTACAAGTGGTAATCGACACCGAGACAGCAGCATCGCATATAGATATAGATATATAGCTATATATGTATATCGAGCGAAAATCAATCATCAGACCAAAAGAGCCATCACTGGTTTTTTATCGTGTACATAATAATGTAAGCTATAGAGGCAAAAGTGAGACGGATATACCGATGGTCACGCGATGTCGGCCCTGTGTAGAAGAGCGAATTGGCAGCCGCAGTCACGGGGTTGCCGAGTTCTCCTAGGATAATGAAAGCACTGCTCCAACACGCAGCAACCCCCTCCCCCGCACTGCATCACCATATCCGACAATGTAGTCATTACCTTTATCCATAGCCATATATAATCACCGACGGTCATTGCTTTGCTTACTTTCATACGTCAATTGACTATATTTTTATTTTATTTATTTTTTTTCTTCGTCATTTTAAATGCAGAGAATATAGTTTGTATAATATTGAATGTGTATTTTGTTTTCTCTTTATGTTTGATTTCGTCCTTTTGTTAAAATTATCACTGCAGTTTTGCGATGTCTGTAACGTTGAATGTACGTGCATAAACACATGTATCTATCTTCAGCGTTTAGACATCGTGATATGCAATGTATGAGTTTATTAAAAAAATGTATTAGTAACTGGAAATCATCTCGACTATAAAATAGTCAAATCATTATAGTAGTATCATCATAAGACTTGTCGACTAAGCCGAAAAATTGGACATGTTAAGTACAACAATTACATCGTCTTGCCGCCGCGCTACAGCGTAAATAGCCAGACGCTTCTATAAAGACGGCTAGCTCACGTAAAAAATTATTTAGACACGAATTGAGTACAGTATGAATATTTCAAAATTAATTCCAATAATCGATACGCGAAACTGGTACAACTGTAATGATTATACAATTTTTCAAAATCGATACTAAAATGCTTGTACATATGCATCGACTGTACATACAATTAGTCGACGAGGGACACTCATATCCTACTTCTGCTTTTCGGAAAACAACTTCGCAGAATATTTCGATTTCCCGTTGCAAAAATCTCAAATAACTTTTCACGTGAGGAAGCTCTCTTTACTCTACGTAAGCTGTCGATCAAGTCACCCACAGCATCGACTCGATGCACGGCGTGTCGAAGTCTTACAAGAAGCTCAAAAATTACGTGCTCAAAATTCACACTGTATTACGTAAAGTCATTCGAGCACTGTTTTGTGAAAAAATCTCGTTCCGCATCTCTATATGTATCAGACTATAAGAAGAGTTATACGATCTGCAGTTTCTGACAAAAATGAAGTTACATCGAAACAAACACATCCGAAAAGTCATCGCGAAAATAAAACCCGAGAAACGGCAGAAGGTACAAGCAATCGCTCTCGCGCGTTAAGCAAACATAAGCGTTGTATAGGCACTACGTAGCGAGTTTGAATTTTTCAACGCATTTCTGACGCTTCAACTGCTTCGTCTTTTCGCCGTATCTACGAATCACTACATCAAACGCGTCTCACTCGGATCGGCTCGTTATTATTCTCCGAATCGCGAATCTCACGCGCATAGGTACACGTTAAAATATGCATTGCCCATCGAACGCGGCGGGACAGCGGAGTTTATCGCCTCGCGCGATTTCACGAGCGAACCTCGCGTATCCAGCGCGATATACCAGTTGTATGTGTGTGATGCGCCTCGGGGAACAGTATACACCGACTCGCGATGAAAATTCGATTTGCGATATCTTTCGGCATCGGTCCTTCGGAAAGCGACGCGTCCGAGACTTTTTGGCGGCTCGGAAATTACAACGTCTTCATCAGTTTGGAATATCGTCCACATCGTACGCGAAAAAAAAAATTGCGCGCTGATGGAAAAAAACTCGAAAAATCACTCGGCATCTCATTTCGAACGTGGCATAAATAAGCGCGCGAGTTTAATTTTCCCGCGGCACGCGATTGTGCTGGTAAAAAAAGGTATACATACGCGGAAGGAGAAAAAATGTATACCATAGTACGTAGTCGGAGTGGGCGTAGAAGTGTGTGTGTATATATATATATATATATATATATATATATATATATATATATATATATATATATATATATATATATATATATATATATATATATAAGATATAGATATAGATATAAGTCTCGCGTTGCGTTGCATTGCAGCTAATGGGAGGGGGGAGGCGATAAGTTACCTGGGAGCAGGCGTGCTGCGACGAGCTGTGAGTGTAGGCGGCATTCGCGGAGGCGCAGACGCCAGTGCCAGGGACCTTGAGCTGCTCCTTATAGTCTGGTTGATATGGCAGCAGCATGCGGATCTTACCCCAGCGATTGAAGAACAATGCTATCGCGCCGACCCACACGATCAGCACCAGGACGACTATGCCGACTTCGACGCCTCGTATCTGTGGAGTTACACATGAGGTTGCGAGATTGGTTAGATGCTCTCTGTATGCTGTTCTATTTTAATTTGAATTTTCTCTTTATAACGAACGCATTTGCATGTTTGTTCTCTTCATTATTGAAGTATTCAAATTAAGCATGATTAAGATTCTGACGATCGACCCTCGACGTTTTACGCTTCTGCGCGCATAAAACTTGTTTTAATTTAAGAGCGCATTTTTTCGAATAATTATGAAGGAATCTTTTGACTACAACATTTTTGTGAAAATTTCATTATTAAAAAATTGACATATCGACGATTTTAGACGTATTTTATAATTGCTAAAATAATGAAAAACTGGAAAACGTGCGTTCGTAAAAGGCTAACGAGATCAGGAGTAGATAGTCCGCGCAGATAGTGCATAACTGAATTTAAAGCTTCGAGCGCGAGTAGGGTCACGCTGACGGCAGACACGCTTAATTAGCAGTCTCCCTCCCTCTACCCCTACAGCACACGCGACAAAGTGAATTTAATTGCCGACGAGCGAGCGAGCCGGACATTTTTATCCCTCGCAATTCACCGTCGCCTATATCCATATACACACGCGAGCCTTGATAAAAGTGCGGATGCATAAAGAGAGGAGAGATGCCAAGGCTTGTTCAAGCCGAGCCGTCGAACGCGCGGATTTGCGCCGGGGCGCTCGAATAAGTAACTTCTCTCGAAAGTTAGTCGGCTGCTTTAACCGGCCGCCATCCGCAAACTTCCGCTAACAAGGTATGTGCCGCGCCCCTGAAGCGCTGCACCGGCGAAGGGGAAAAATGTATATTCCGTTGCGAAAAATGCGGCGCGCAAAGCTTGCGCGGATGTTCCGTTTGCTCGGGGATTTTATGTACTTTAATCTTTCTGGTTGGGAAGTTTCGAAGGTTGCGCGCGAATCCCTTATAGCTAGGGAGGGTAATAATTGACGATCGGATGGGGCAAGGAGAGATTGATGGGGTCAGATCTGCGGGAGCTCATTTTTTGTTGGAATTTAGTGCAATATCGTTTTAATGGTATATTGTAATATTTGGGTAACGCCGAAGTAAATAAAGAAATTGTCGTAAAAGAACACGTAGGGCAGTTATAACGTAAGCGGACGGCAAGCAAGTCTAAACAAAAGGCAATTCTGGCACCTTTACACATATATATATATATATATATATATATATATATATATATATATGCATTGGTCTCGCAGATAGCGACGAGAGAAGTAAGAAAGAGCCTATGCGCCATCTATGTTCATTGGCCAGAGACACCGTGAGTTTAAGCCGCGGTATTGAGGAAAGGGCCAGCTGAAACTGCTTATGTTTTGATATATTCAAGTTTGGATTGAACTATAGCAACCATTTTTAATAATAATTTATCATTGTGTTTTAACACAATGAATTTGTATACGTTCATTTTCTCGAACGAAGTTGTCTGTGCATGTATTAAAAATGAGATTGCAGACACAAATTTACAATGATTAAAACTGAAAATAAACATTAGAAACGAGGTGATCGTAAATTACGAACAGAAGTAGCAAGAGAGAGAGAGAGAGAGAGAGAGAGAGAGAGAGAGAGAGAGAGAGAGAGAGAGAGAGAGAGAGAAAGGAATCTCATGGCAAAGGTGAGCGAAACGGGAGGGTAAAAAGAGAGGCATAGCTCAGCTGTGGGAGTTGGCTTGCACGCGGGAAAATCATCATGAAAAGTATAGAAAGAGAAAATAGCGCCAGGACGAAACGTATTTTTCTCTGGAATAGTTGCCCGACACGTCCAGGCCCGACGAATCCCATTTATTCCAGCCGCTTTACGAGCCGCAACAAGTTCGGAAGTACTTCCGAGAAACGTCATTGTGAATTTATTGTGAAATCCATCCATCCCACGGATGGCACAGTGACGAGACCGCGATAAGCCAAGAGCGTTTTTGCCTCCACGCTCAGAGAGTCGCTTTTATTTTTACATAAGCTTTCCCCCTGTCTATCTCTCTTTCTTTCTCTCTTTCTCTCTCTCCCTTTTCCTAGTGTCCCTCTGGACAGCCCACTATATTTTATAACACGAGCTTGACAGTTTTTTCAGATCTGCCTGAATTAATAAACAGATCGCGTTGTAGAGTAATAAACTGAGATGTATGGTCGAAGATAAAAGCTCGTTCTAATTTTTATGAAAGAGCTCGACTTTATCCAGTCCGCGATGAATGGGTAATTGGATTAAAAATCTTTAGGCGAGTGTCCAAACGAAAGCCAAGCAGTTTTAATTTGCAATGAGCTGCTCTCTAAAAATACATATTTTCTTGAATGTAGAGTAGATACATTTTTTTCTAAGAATTTATGCTTGAATGTTTGAAGCAGCAACTTTCTGGCATTAATTCTTAATGGCGTGGGAAGTCCCATCCGAACAATTATAGTAGAATCACGGAAAGAAACTATACTTCCAATGAGAAAAGCTCGGTTTTAACGTTCATTTCGGGGTTTAGGGTCGTAAAGGAGTAATAAAACTCCAAGCACTGTAGAGCTAATGGTCTAAACGCCTTTTCTTACTCCAGCATATCATATGCTTGCGACAACTGTATAATACTTATATTACTCTAAATATTCTTAAATAAAGTAAAAACTGAATGTAATTCAGAATCGCATCTTCACTGACCGTGTGTGATAAACAATTCAAGCTCAATTTAGGAGCCTCGGAACGATTTGACACATATTTATCTTTGATTGACAGATCTAAATTACAGCACAATTCACCGGCCGAAAAGTCAACAAACTAAGCTAAACGATCGACTATAAATATACAACATGTCATTAATCAAATGCGTTCGAATGCGTTCGAATGTATGTGTGTACTATTTTTACCTATAGTTAAAATTAACTCTATACATCTTTGATTCAGTTTATAAATAGATGAGCGTGTCTTATGTACACACCCATACAAAGCGTCAAGGTATGAAAATTAAATTTATAAACTCACTTGGATGTAGGTTTGAGGTTGATGCGCCGACGACGGAGGAGGAGGGGGAAGAGGGCCACCGGTTACGGCTGAGTCTTGTTGTGGAGATGTCCTTGGAGGTTCTGTGAAATAGAAATCAATTGCTTTACTTATTCAGCTATATGCTTTTAAATAATATCTTCCAGAGATTTAGAATAGAAGTTGAATTTTTCAAACGGTATATAAGAGAAACAGGGGACAAAGCGCGCGAGTGAAATTTTCTCTCGAGCTTTTGCGCGCGGCGAAAACGAACATCAAGAAGTCCGCGTATAACAAAGTTTGCGCCGACTCGCAATCGTAAGAGACGTAATTCTATTTGCTATAGCGCGACACTCTTTGTCGCGCAGGACCGACTCTATCTATCCCCATCGAATCCGCTATGTCTATCCGTCTTCATTGCTTTAGAGAGACGATTCCGAGATAAACGAGGAAATCCAAGTTTGGAACTAGTACATGTGTTGAAAACTGCATGTGTATACCGTCGTTCCATACGAAGACTAGCACAGTTCAAATTTTCAAACTAAAACTAGCACAACTCACGATTTACCGCGAAGAGTAACACAGTTAAGAAATGCGGTCAAGAGTAGCACAACTCGCAACTTTATATTACTTAAAATATGAGTATTTTACGTTTTTATTGGGTTATTTTATTGGTTAAGTTCATAAAAACCTTGGGCAAAGACAGACAAAGCTCAAAGTTTAAAAAGGCTTCGAAAATTTTAGAAGGTTCCTAAAAAAGTGAATACTTTAAAAAAATGTTTGTAAAAAATTATTGTATTTGTGAAAACAATTTTAAATTCGGTAAAAAGTTATAACAAATTCTGAATATTTAAAAATGTTCATTAGGAACAGTTTCGCAGAAATCGGTAAATTTTTATAGAAATTCGTTGTTTATGTTGTGAGAAAGTTTGAGTTGTGCTAGTCTTCGCGGGAAATTTCGAGTTGTTCTAGTCTAGCGTGCGTGAAATGAGTTGTGCTACTCTTCGTAGGGAGCGACGATACCATGTCAGAAATTTCAAAGTCAACTTGGATCACCTGCGCACTTGTGTTTACACGTCGTCAATCAAGCACAGAATTTGCGTTGATCAAACATCCCGCAAGTTTGCTGGTCTATTACATCCTCGTTATATAAACTTTTTAATAATAACTGTTTTCAAAAACATGTCAAGTCAAACGATAAACAGAAGAGAATAAAGAGAGCTTGAAAATAATTACCAAGTGTACGGAAGACGATCGGTCGACTCCGAAGTTTCTTGCCGCTTTTCACGGCAGTGACGACCAGCTGGTATTGCGTGTCGGCGCGCAAATTGCTCAGGGTGACCGCTTCGCTGTTACCCGCGACCACCGCCACCACCCTGTAACTAACCACCTTTCCGTTGTGATTCCATCTCTCTCGCCTATGTTATATCCAGCGAATTTATATACAAAAACACACATTCTCCCTCTCGCATCAACTTTCTTCCCTACACACACACACACACACACATACACACAGCCGCGTAACATATGCACCCGAGCCTTTGCACCAACGCGCATGCACATAATGACACATTGAAAGGCGTATACGGGTTATACGCACGTTGCACGTATTTACATGGACACTGAGAGACAGCAAATAGCGACAGAATCGAGAACAGTGTGAGATGCTTCTGCAGAGATATCTACGTATAGCGTGATCGATTCAATTCCAGTCCTTTTTTTCCTTTTGCTCCTCCATTCTTAATCGTACCGAGTAAGTGCAGTTTCCGCACACGGAAAGCCAAGCGGAGCTTGATGTATTTTCGTTCGCTGTTGCTCACGCGATGAATCCCGGGCTGTGTATGCAAGCATTGTTATTCTCGACTCGCGAGTCTCATTTTATCGTAACAGAATTTTGACGCCATACGTATATAGTTGTCGACGGTTTGATTTATCAGGATTTTTATGCCGTCGAAAAGATATACTCTTATAGATGCCAGTCAGGCGACGCTAATATACGAGGCAGGAGTCGTGTGTGTGGTCCGCAAGAATGCCGCATTCCTAAATTTAGTCGGCTTTCGTGATTTAAATACGCCGCAGCGTAGCGTATATGTATATAGTAATAATTATACAGCGCGAAGTACACATAGGTATGACTCGTTCTTTTGTTTGATATTTTAATCTATAACACGTGTATTTTTATGCGCCGCGCGGCACATGTAGATCGGGCTGCATATATTAACTAATAGTTTATCGATTGAGCTTGAGTAATATAATGCTTTGGTACAGCAGAAACGTACGCGCACGAGATGTTCGAGTAATGGAGTCACGCTATACGAGAATATTATTATTTTTTAATGCGCGCAATCGTTAATACGAGAAAATGTACAAAAAGAAAAGCATTACATTAAAATCGAACAGATTTTCGGTGGCGAAAAAGCTCGCGGCGTGATTTATCAGGGCATCGTCAGAGAGAGAGAGAGAGAGAGAGAGAGAGAGAGAGAGAGAGAGAGAGAGAGAGAGAGAGAGAGAGAGAGAGAGAGAGAGAGAGAGAGAGAGAGAGCGAGCGCGAGAGAGAGAGAGAGAGAGAGAGAGAGAGAGAGAGAGAGAGAGAGAGATGCTTCAGGGCTATGGGCGCGATATCGATTCGGAACACGTCGTCGCGACGACGAGACTCGCTTTTACTTTGTCAGCAATTAATATACACGTATAGTGCACACACACGACCCCGAGTCGAGGCGTCAAACCTAGTAGTGCTTGACATTGTCCCTTCGCACTTGAAAAGCTCGAGAGGAGCGACTGCGCTCGCATATCGCGTCTAGGGGTGAATTTTGATTACACGTTGATGTATATAGTCGAAGCAATAGGTCGTAGGCCGCGTATGAATGGTGGAAATAGTTTATCGATTGACAGCTGCGAGTAATTAGAATTTTTGAACTGCGATTTGTCTAGATTTTACGGACTATAAACGTGTGTGTACGTATACACTCGGTTATCGGAGTTAATTAATGAGAGACTGAAATTAATTATGCCAGCCCAAAGTTTGTCGCGTTACTCCGAGGTTAAATTTGCGGCACATGTGTATTCGTAGATCGGCGTGGATACGGTGTTCGTTGATTAGACGAATTAATTTGTCATCGTAATTAAATTGATGAACTTCATTCTTTAATGGAAAATGCATCTCTCGACTTTATCACTCGAGAATTACACAATAACGACCAAGGATGTCTCCTCATTCGCGTTATAATATTCAAATTTACGACCAGAGCACAGCTACGCACATTGAAAAGTTTCCAACGTCACGCATTTACGGTGAAAAGAAAACGCCGTTCGCAGAATACTTAATCAAACCACGCACACGATACATCCCACACCGCGAAAACACGTCCGCGTGATTAATTACGGCCGTTTCACAGTATAGAGCCTTCCGCAATAATTAAAAACGAGTGAATTTCAGAAATTTCCCTACTCATCAAGCGACTATATTCAATTACTTTATTACATCCGCGGTACACGTGTTCGGAAGCGCAATTAGATTTTTTCTTCCGCAAATTGCATTGCATCATTCGCCGCGTAGAACATGCAATTCCCTCCGGAGCGAGAACCGTCTATGTGTGTATAAACTACACTGTATCACAAATACACGTTCGCAGCAGCAGCAGCGCAAGCACGAAGATGGAGAGGCAGTGCACAATGCATCATGGGAGGTCGAACTAAATTAGCCGCGAGAAATCCATGTCGGAGCTTTTCACGAAAAAATTTAAAGCAAACAATCCCGCCACGTGGATAAACAATGGGAAGCTGCAGCTGCATCTATAAGAGCGAATCGATCGGAAAAGCCAAGTCGCTTCTTCTTCTGGCGGCGAGCTTGTTTGCATTTTCTCCTTCTCTTTCCTCACAAGCGATCCATCACCCGAGCGACTTTGATACCTCTGTTTTCGAGATCGATTGGCCACTAACGCGCCGATCTTTCACTCGCTCGGACGCTCATTGAAACGGATAATGGAACGGCAAAGGGCTGGCTCGAAATTTTCTAATTAACGGCTGCAGAGATTCCAGAGAGATTTCTTTTATCCATTAACCGGTGGTGAAGAAGAGCACTTGCGGAAATTGCGTTAAATCTCGATGTGATTGGGGAATTATTCCGGGCTTTGTTCGTCGGCGCTTCGAAAATATTTACCGGAGGAAGATTCGCGATTCGAAGCGGTCACGCGTAGGAGTTGTGCTCGATCAAAACACGTCAAAGTCGTTGGAAAATGCACCCGCGCGCGACTGCCAAACAAACGCGTTAAAGCGATCAGAAATATCTATTAATTCGAGAAAATAAATCGTGTGATAAACGCATCTGTCATCGAGTGTAATCGAACACGAACACGTCGAATTAAACTTTTCTGCAGCGCGAGTGATAAAAAAAGTCTCTATTTCACGACGCGAAAATAGCCGATACCGCGCGACTGACCGCCGCATAATTTATTCGTGTTCTGCGCGTGATATAAGTAAAAAAAGAATAGAAAAAAAGGTAAAGCCCCAATCGATTCGCGGAAACGCTATAAATTCCTCGAGCTCTCAGCGGCGGCGGGCGTCTGTTTTTCGGTCGTCTGCTATATATAAAGTATATGCCGTGTGCGGCTTTCCGCAGGGCATATACTTTTTTGCCGGCATATACTCGCACTCGTACTCGGGTATAATAAAGTGCAGATCTGCAAATCCGCGCGCTTCGAAACTGCGGAGCTAGTCTCTTTTCAGCGTTTCCTCCGATATTAGGCAGCGCCTCGACTATACTCGCTCTCTATATCTATGATCGGACTTTATAATGCTCTCGGGGGGTCGTTCAACCGCTGTATAATACTCCGGCCGCGAATGACTACGTGCGAGGTTAAATTTAAACCACAGATGAATCAATTGGCACAAAGACTCGCACGCATTTCACTTGGACGTACATGTCATATTTTCATATATTTGAAATGCTGATGATCGAATAATTTTTTATTGGATTAATTGAAATGCGTTAGGTTTAGAAATGTAAGATTATCATCACACTTTCTCTCACACACACGCGCGCACACTCGCTTTTGCTCGGAACTATGTTCTAGCAAGCTTAATATAACCCGAAGTGCGCCGTCGTATTTTCTCAAAACGATTCCAAGGGCCTTTCTCTTATAGCGTTATTTTTAAACGCAACAGCACCCATCACAGAGTTCGCCGATCCGAAAGAGAAAGAGAGAGAGAGAGAGAACGGTTATGACGACAAGACGAGGCACTTCGTCTATATGCGTATGTATAGGTTTATAAATATATATAGTTTAATAGTAAAAGAAAGACAGTTATAGCACTATATATTAGTTGGTTTCGGTTCTAGGCGCTTGGGAAAATCGAGCTAAGAAATCAAGTGTCCGTCTGTGCTTTGGCTAATAGAGAAACAAAATTTTGTATAAAAGGTTGTGCGGCAGTCCGGTAGCAGAGTGATTTCAAAAGAACATATTTGCTTTCTTGCTAAATTAAACCAAAAGTTGAAACAATAACGTGTGAGTTGTGCGGATTGACGGACGCTGATATAGATATGCGGCTATATCTAAAATGGAACAATACATTTGTTTGTTGACAGTGGAACAATTTGTTAAATGGATTATTCATAATTACGATAAGCTATTTCTATATGTTCCGCTGACATTTACACTGGTCGCTTTTACACTGAGATGTACAGCCAAGAATTTAAGACATCACACAGTATAATTGCAGGTGGATTATATTTTGTTAATTCCAAGTAAAAGAGAAAAGAGTTAGGTCGAGGGATCCATTACCGACTATTGTTATACTCTATTGTATCGGTAATTGGTTCCTCGCACAATAAACTTTATCGTAATTTGTTGAACTTTCAGAATTTTTAAAATAGCTCTACAGTACATAATATTAGGCTGGCGTTGAACATTTCAACATTATAAGCTTGGTAATCAAAAATCTATACACCGAAGAGGCTAAGAGCACTCTAAAAAGTGGATCAATGTCGCAACGGCCCCGGTTTACGCTTTAAATATAGTGTATAGTCGAAAGTAGAGTACTGTACCGATGCGCATCACGAAATTTCATTTTGAAATAAAAAATGCAACGCGTCAGAGAGGCCATTACCGATGCTTTCGATATTTCAACAAGTTACGATTGAATTGAAAGATATACAGGTATGTATGTATGTAGCGAACATCCGAATAACAACAAAGAACGAACGTTTTAGCAGCGGACTAGGTATTTATCTTTTCACTATATGTATGTTGTATTGACGCAAAAAATATACATAACAGAGCTGCACCTACGACTATCTCCAGCACGTAAATGACAATTATTGTAAATGTATATATATATATATATATATATATATATATATATATATATATATTGCACATATCATGATGTCGGGTCAATGCATGTTACATATATAAAACTTTCATTGCCCGTAAACTGCATTCTACACGCCAAAGAAAATATATAATAATATGTATGCGTTTTATGCTCTTTTGATTAAATAGCAGCTAAGAAACACGGGAGTGTTGATTGCACGACTTTACTTTGACTTTACTCGCCGAGAGCGAACTGTAAGCTCTGTTTGATTTTCTTTACTTCTATTTTCTCGTGTTTATTTTACTTGCCTGAGCTTATTTTACAGACCGACTCAAATCAGATATTTCAGGATATTCATTCGAGTGAAATTCTTACTTTGGACCAGTGGTAAGAAAATATGTAGGTAATGTTATTATGGAATTCTTTTTATTCAAAATTTAGTGGACAAAAAACTGAAGGTAACTGCGAGTGTCAGATTAGAGTATGTACTATCGGTTTGCACTATAATCTAAACTATGAGACGTTCTTACAGTTACCTTCGGTTTAACAAACCAAAATTCATCGTCATCCACAAGAGTTAGTATAAAAAATTGAACGAAACAATCAAAATTATTATTATCACAGTGTAAAATGAAAATTACCAAATGTAACGAGAACCAAGACAAAAATGTATAAATATATAAGTAATGTAATCAATTCACTCGAAGAACGATTGAAAATCGTGCATTAACAAAAATCCCGGCTTTGTATATGTAATAACAAATGTTAATCAATTAATGCAAGTAATATGTAAAAAAACTTGTTTGTTCGAAGATAAAAGGACCATGTACCTGCTATTATGACTCCTTCTCGGCGCGCAAGAGAAGTGAAAAATCTTCGTTAATGTTGGAGCTTGATATTGACAGACTTGTTCGCCTTTGCATCGAATTTCTTAATAAAATGCATTAAATATCCCGGTGCACATAAGAAGCAAAAACGCAGCTGCCTAACACAGATAGAGGAAATAAGCAACAGCTGCGTCTTTCGTGCGATTAATCCCAGAAACAGTAAAATATACATAGAATAATATAAACTCGTCGTCGTTGCTTTTTCGCGCTTTTTTCGTGATACCACGTCTCACACCTATTCTATCGTTTTTTTATCTCATACTCGTGTGTGTTATACTTGAACAAAAGAAGAAAAAAGAATAGTAAGAGGATTCTCGTACACAGCTGTATAATGCTAGTATAGGACAGAGATCGAGAGTTATAATAGTATATATAGAAATCGAATTCAAAGAGAACGCATAAGCGAGACGACAGTTAGATATTATAACTAGAGGTCTTTCGTCGAATCATAAAATATAATCCAAACGTGGTCATTGACATACGAGATAAATCATATTCGGAGAAAGACCTCTGACGTCGTGTGCTCCGTACAGTACACGGCTTGAAATATCGATGCTTTGACTTTGAAAAAGTAGATATAATCATATGAGAATAATAAAATAAGATAACGTCAACGGATCCATCAACACGATAATAACGCACCTGGCATCCGTGGGTTTGTACGTGACATCGTACTTCTCCACCTGCTCGACCTGGCTAGTGCTCCAGGAGACGCGCACCGACGTCGGATTCAGGAACATGACAGTTATATTCTCGGGAACGCCGGGGATTCCTGTCGAAGAACCTGAAAATAGTCGGAGGGCTGAGCGACGCGCGTCAAACAGCCATCGACAGCTTATTCTGCAGTTTACAGCAGATCTACTCTGGTTATTTATAAGTTGCTCTAGTAGAGCTTTCAAGAGCTGGAGGAAAGTCGTCGGAGATGACACTTCCCCAGCTCGAGGAAGTGTCATCTCCGTTCGTTACCCGAACACGCAAAATTACATCCCGAAGCTCGAAAAGCTCCCACGCACGCGAGGCGTTAAAATTTACAACGCTTCATTTCAATATACTCAAGCGCAAAGGCTGGAAAAATCCCCTCCGGCTTCTTATGAAAATGACTCCCCGGAGCTTGCACCGCCTCGTAATTTGCCGGAGTTCATGAATTGCAAATTTAAGTTCAAATCGCGAGCTTTTCTCCGAACGAGTCATCCCCACTCAGGCTTCTTTCCACCACCGTCGGCTTTCCATTTTCGACCCTGTCAAGGTAGAGACTCACGGAGCGAGTTAAAATTGCATCGGAAACTTTTGTTCTTGTATACAGCGCGCGCGGCGTCGGCCAAAGCTTGCAATGCTAAAGCATTTAGCCCGAGCGCGCGGAAGAGAAAGAGCTTGCAGGTAACGCTAATAGCTTTCGTACTTTACTTTTTCGGTTTGTTGCTAACACGGGTTGATTGCTCCGCATTTAAAGTTTCCGGCACGTTAAAATTCTAATAGCGGGGCTGCATCAGCGTTGCGGGAAAACTGATGTGCATCGTGCGAGGATTAGCATTTTTAAAGAGGTTACTAATTTTCACCCTCGATTCGTCGCTTTTTCGCGTCGTTAGGTCGGCTCTTTTTCGCGAGGATAAACAAGTTTTTAGGCGTGTTAGTTATATTATTCTTAGAAGGCTTTCCCGCGCTATTGAAACAATCTGCTGTTATTCCTGTAGTCGGTGATTTTTAAACTTGGAAAAGTAAATAGACACGCCGTCTGCGAAAACATGCTCGCGAGTAACGAACTTCAAGCCTGAAATCTTCATGCCTCGCGCGAACTTAATTGCATCAATAATTTACTCGCGGCGCGCGGGACGATCCGTTTTATCGTTCAGCACACGCTCCAGAAACGTTACACACCGCCGTTACAAGATAGCAATCCCGGGGATTTATAACAAACAAGATTTCCTACTTCAGTTGTTATACCGCCCGGTTATAGAGCGATGGAGTACGTGCGCGTGGCCGCAACGCGAGCTGCAGCCTTGATTTTTCGAGATTCGAGAGAGTAAGCTTATAGTTATCAATTCAAAAATTCAAACCCCTATACGATTATACTATGATGAATAAAAATAGAAAGCAACGTACCCACGAGGCTAGCTCCTTGGAGGATGAGTATAGTGGCCCAAAGGACCATGCCGCCAGGTCGGCGGACCGGAAGTGGACCGCGTCTCCTTCGCCACACTCTGGTGCTGTCGCGGCCCTTATCCTCTCTGACGACTGACAGCTGCAGTAGCCGTCAGTGCCGCGGCGGCGGCGGCCTTCGCCAGACCGCGTGCACGACGTCCCCGTGGCTCAGCAGCAGCATCCGGCTGTCTTCTCCCTCTCCATACCACACGTCCGAACGTCTCTCGATACGCGCGCAGTTCTCTGCGGCAAGCTTCTCTCGAGATGACGCTCGGCCTCCAAGGTCGCGAGACTCAGACTCTCATCCTACCGATGCAGCAGCAGTCGAGGTGGCTGCAGCCATTCCTTGTACTCCGCCGCTCGAGTCTCTGGAAAGATAAAGCGCTACGTTAGACAACACACTTCGAGCGCTTTTATTTTCTTCGCCTTTTTTATGCGAGACTCGCCGCGTCTCTTATCTTTATAAATAGAGGTCGAGAGAGGGACTTTCAGCCGGCGCTGTTTTTATTGGGAATCGACGCGCGCCATGTGGGGATTATCCATGCGCGCGCTATTTTTTCGGAGGGAGAGAGCTTTATCCGCGCTGGAGTTTTGTATAATGATACGTCTTTCGCGCACGCGACCTTAATCGCGGAATTATAGGTGGACGCAATTGTTGCACATGCACACGCGTGCACGTAACGTTCGGGAGAGTGCAGAATGGCGAGAGGAATTCGCAAACGCGCAATCATGTCTGATAATATCGTTAAATTGAGCTTGTATTATGGATAGGCTGGCGGCTTTCGAAATTTACGCCACGTGTGTGTGCATTCGTGTCGATCCAATTAGATTACTTGTTGCAAGCGCGAGAAACGACATCGGGACATGATATACGTGATATCGGCTGTGGAAGACGTAAATTGGACGATTGAGAAAATTAGCGCCGATTATCTGGATTGCAATTCGCGGTTGTACTTTTGAGTGGGAACTTTAGCGGTTATTCTACTTTAAGGTGCTTTCGAGATGATTAATTTTTAAATTATAGAAGCTCATTCGAAGTGGATGTATTCATAGGACGTGACTGTTGCAATAATCGATAAGAAAATCAGTTACGAGATCTTGCTTTGCAATTAAAAATAAATTCACCAAATGGGTCACAAAGTTATAAACGTTCAATCCAAGCCAACCTTCGCACGCTGCACGCACCTATCAATTTTTCAATCGCGAACGAGCACAAGCAATTCTCCCTCAGCCCACACAGCGTTTCCAAAAAACTCACCGATCGAACATGTACCTCGTCAAAATCCCAGCCGTTGAAGAAAAAAAAAACGAAAAATGAAACAATATCGTGCAGGACACGTCAAAGAGTGCGGCAATCACCAGCCGAATACCGCAAGCCACAGTAGCACTGACTATAAGCCAACAACAGTTCACTCAACCTCCTCCGCGCGAAGAAAAAAAGTCACGTCCATACACACACACACACGTATATCTATATAGACACACAATCCAACGGAAATAGTTGCGACTGCGGCACGCGCGCGCACAGGTGCACACTTTTGCAAAATATAACAGTAGTCGCAGCGTAGAGAGAGAGAGAGAGAGAGGGACACAGTCTATATACGTATGTGTGCGCGACTGCAGCTGCGCGCCGACTATCCGGCACAGGCCAACGAAAATACTGGCGAACCTCGAGCAGAGCTTTCGTGCGCAACAAATGAAACCGCCGCTGACCGGCTTTTATATAGACGACGCGCCGCAAATCCCGTAGCCGCAGAGAGGAAAAGCGCGACGACGACGGCTGTGCGCTCTCGTGTGTCTGTGCGTGTATGCGAAGTAGCTGAAAATGAGCGTATGCGCCGAGCGGAAGGGAAATGCAGGCGGGTATGTGCTTTATAGCGCGACAGCGGTATATACTGGTGGAGAGTGAGAAAAGGGGCGGAGAGGAGTTTACGAGGCGTGTGTGTACGTGTGTGGTCAAGGTGAGGAAAACAGAAAATTTCATTATTTTTCTTCTCCCGCGGTTTATGGTTTTGACTTTTTTATTAGCTCGCGGTGAGCTGTGTTGCCTTGGACGTTGTGGGAAAGATAGTGCTCTGTTTTGCTGTGGGTTTTGTATCATCGTTTTGGGTGAAAACAGTAGTAGAAAAATTCAGTTTTAAACTCATGAATATTCAGAAAGAAGCGTAGACGACCTCGGTTTGATAAACAAGAATTATAGGGCGAGCTTTCGGGCTAACAAATTTAAAAACGAGGAGCTTGCGGCTCTTCTTGGGTTGAAATTCGTTTATCAAGGCACGCGATCCCGGAATAAACAATTTCTTTCCGCCCTATACCGGAATTATTTCAAAAGCCTATAAATAACGGTGAATAAAAAATCCCCCCGACATAATAAAAAATCGAACCGGAAGACAATAGGCCAATAAAGAACGCCCGCGTGTGTATAAGAGGAGAGCGTAAAAAAACCGCAAGCTTATATACGACGGCAAGTGTGAAGAAAAAACGACGAGCGGACGTTGAAGAAAAAAGTTTTAGGGTCATCTGCGAACGGCCCGAGGTTTACCCCGTCATAAACAAATTTCCCGCGAGTCCCGATAGCTTCCGGCTTTTTCGAAGCCAGAGGTGCTGTATTTTATTATATCGAGTCTATAGATATACAGCATCGAGGCGAAGGACGGTTCGTGGACTTGAAAGAGAGGAGGCACGAGACGGCCCTCGCGGGAGTTGCCACCGCGCGCAGGGAGCCAGCCGATGCGCGCTTTTGCTGTTATTCACGAAAATAGAATGCTAATTTGCGCGGCCTAAATGCTATCTTCCGCTCTTAAACCACAGAGAACTGCGCAGTATACCGCAGCGCGCGTACCGCCTTTCTATTATCTTCCTGCATAATACGCTTTTACGAGAGCGCTCGAGTATTATATCTATGAATATATCTCGGCCAGGGAATGTTTACCGATTTGCTCTTTCTCGATGAGATGGCTGATCAGTGGAGCATAGATATTGCCGATTGTGCGGAACGCTGCACCTTCGATATTCTATTCTGATTGTGAGATGTGTTTATTAGTGCAAATCCAGAAAAAAACCGAACACTTTTGGGGGATCTGAGTGAACGAAATTGAAATTTGAGGGCACACCTCCCAGACCAACCTTTTTGGCTTCCTTAGGCCACCCAGAACCCGGAAAACCTTGGGTTCCCGCGATTTCGAAATACTTATTTTTTTCCGGGCAGTTTAAATTCTCTTATGCGGGAATTTAGCATGGGAAAAATAAACAAAAATTAGCCATGGTTCAACTTTATCCACTCAATGTCTGAAGGTGCAATCCAAAAGTATGTATTACTAGGATCGAAGTATTAGAAGAGAGCTTTAACTTGAGGGCTGGTGGGTTAAAAATGGTTGCCTGGGTAAAAAGTTGTCTAAGCTTGAAAATAGCGAAAAATCATAAAAAGTTGGATTTTTTACGAAAATCAGCGATTTTACCTAGTCTCAAAATCCTTATAACTTTTGATCCCAGCGGTCAATTTTAACCACTCGGCCCTCAAATTAAAGCTCTTTTCTTCTAATTTCGCAATATGAATAATTTCGCAAATGATAGTGAATTTGGAAAAGCTAAACCAAAAAAACGTGACGCTGCGGCAGCTACAGCAGGAGTGGCCTAAGCAAGTCCAAGAAGACTTGTGGAATACGTGGCATGACACTGCTATATTATATATATATATATATATATATATATATATATATATATATATATATATATATATATATATATATATATATATCTTCTGCGCTCAAATAATGATGAGGGAGATTGAAAAGTGGCAATGCGCCACCTAGCGTCGCTGATTGAGACGAGCGAAACGTCAACTGATGAACGAGAAAAATTTAAAGCCTTCGTTATCAATTTATTCTATTTTCGAAAAACTCGCGGACTTTTTCAACCTTCGAAACTTTAAAAGAATGTCACGCCAACTCTGGACTTAAAAAAAGTACACACTGTCCTTATTAGTTAATTCTCGAGAAGTAACGAGCAATTATGCAGATGCGCTACGAGATTTCCTCCTCAACCGATATAAATATTTAGCTAACAAGCTAAGCCGCTGAGTAAAACCAAGAGCGGCTAATCCTCGGATTATATAAGAAACGACGAAAAAAATGCTCAATTTCACGCCACAAAGGAATAATCGTAATCCGAATATATACACAACACACTCACGGAGAGAAGGAGCCACGCGCATATATTTAGCAAATGTGTCTCGTTTCCCGAGCGCCCAAAGAAAATGCAGCTTTAAGCTCATTCGCCCGAAGGGTGATGCGAGGCCGCGAAAAAGTGCTTTACTTAAGTCGAGAATTGTCTTGGCCTACTTCGAGATAAGTGCGCGCGGCTTTCTTCTTTGTCTTTCGACCCCAATTATTGCGCCACTGGTCTCTCGCGCGGCGTCATCCGTGAGAAAGCGGCGGCCGCCACAACTTGCATCCTTTGCTGCGAGACTGGTTATATTTGTTTGAAAAAACGCAGCGGTTGAAAGAACAGCGTATCGAAAATGTGCCACTTTTACAATACAATCGTGCGCGTAGTTGTCGCTTCTGGTCACACTTGCAGCATAACGTTAGATAACGTTCAACCAAACGATCCATTCAAAGTTTTCACTTTTCTTATAAAAAACTGAAATCCAAGCTCAAGGCGACGTTCGGGGTCGGAAACTTTTCGCGATGGTAAGCTGCGTACATCGTCGGCGTAACGTAATACCGTTCCAGTGAATGAAAAACTCGTTCTTCACGGGCACATTTCTCTAATGGAAGAAGGGGAGAGAGAAAGTCTTATCCAGCAAAAATCGCCGTAATACTCTTCACTTTATCGGTGATAAAAATATTTTCTACCTCCGTTCCGAGAGACGTGACGCTAAAAACTCGATCACGTCTTCGGCACGTCGGCTTGGCAAAAAGATGCCGTACCTAGTCGCTCATTTCCCTGGGCGTAGAGAGGAGAGCTTCGAAGGGGAGGGAAGTTTCTTTCGCGCGCCCGCGATTCAAAAGTATACGAGGTACATATCGCCTCATCCAATTTAATCCCTGTCGAAGCGTCTCTCGATATTCCACTTTTGCTTACCGTATGAAACTCGACTGTATTCAAAAAGGGATATCAAGTTTTATCGCGAAATTCCGTCGTATAGTCGATCGACTTAAAGCTTCAGTCCTTTATCTTCCTTTGCTACTTCTGTCAACTTTTTTCAATTTTTTTTCCTCGCGATTACCGCCAGCTTTTATACCGCCAGGTTAAGGTAATATTCCGTCGTTTTTTTTCTTCTGAATTATGCGCAGGAAACTCGAAGCTCGTCGAAAGTTTAATAGGTGCTTGTCGAAATTTAAAAACCAAAGCCTGCTTGGTACTCCTAAAAGATTTTAAATTTGCAGTCTTTGTGAGAGGAGTTTTAGAAAAAGAATTCAATATTCTCTTTGTCTTTGGCGCGAGTAATCTATGCAGTCTATCGGATGTCTATGAGGGAAGAAAAGAGCTTTGTTCCATGGGAACGATAAAGGTAATTGGAAAAGTGAGTTGTCTTCTGGGGATAAAGGTGAATATGTAGCTAAGCACCGTACCATTCTTTTCCGTTTACAAGAAAAATTTGCTCTTTTGAAACAGTTGGAATATTTAAATCCTCGGCTCTTCCGCGAGAAAATAGAATTTTGAAAACGAATAATCAAGCTAACATAGGTGCATTTTTTTATGCTCTTATTTTAACTTCATGTTCAAATCAATTACGGCAATGTGAGGAGCATATTATTAGCGAAAAAAGGCTCTTGGTAGCATTGATCTTGTCCCCATCTTTATTTATAGTATGCCAATATCAACATCGGCCTTGACATCGGCATTGATTTTTAAGGGTACTTGACTTTAAGGGTCCCCAATATAGTGCCGAAACAATTGATAGCCTAATTCCGGACAGCTAATACGTCCCTAAAATTACTTTCTCCCCCTATTTTTGTGAATAAATACTCTATCACATTCGAAATAAGACTCTCGCGAGTATAAGTAATCAGATTCAGCTATTATAATTTAAAAAACTCGTATGAACTTTAAAAGCTTTCATAAAAGTTCACGCATCCGAGGACAAAGATTTAAAAAGTCAAAATGTTTCCCCAACTTCTTATTTTCGCGTGTTCCGACTCTCGGCTAGCTTCTATGCGGCGCACATAAAAATACCCATTATAATGCGGATAAAATTTAGTATTTCATGTCGTCCTCGTACACAGAGTAGATGTACACACAACACCACCACGTAAAAATACACTCGCCTCTGCGTTATTAACCCGACACGAAAGGATAAAGCTCAACTTTCAGTTAAAAACTTGATACCACTCGGCGAAGAAAAAAATCCGCCGCACATAACGCTCGAGATTGCGGGGCTGAAATTAAATGGAAATTCCACGTCAGCCGAAAATTGAACTGGCACACGTATACGCGTTGAAATAATTAAAGCGAATATCGCTAACTTCGAGCAGGGACACCATAATTCCGGACATAAACGATCTTCCCAGACAGCTAGGTATGGATATCTATATACGTCACAGACTATCAATCCGGCGCTAAAGCAATCTTGCCGGTGACAAGAGCCGCATTGTCCTCGCGTCAAACCGCATCCCGAAAACATACTCTTGGGGGATGCGTATGTGCGCGCATACACACACAGACACATTGAGCGTGCTCCGCGAGCTAAATTGGATTCCGCAGTAGCTGTAGAGGCTGAACTTGGCGATAGCAACACACAGAAGCTCGAGATAAGAGCATCCGGCTATTTTACTACCCCAGCGCGAAGCTTCGTTTTGCGCGAGGCGACTGTAAATTAGCCTCCAGCAGTCGGACGCTTGAGTAGTCTGTCTGCGCGATCGTATACCATACACATACCTACAACGCGACGGATTAATGCCAGAGGCTGATGCAATGTGCGCGCGCGCGCGCGCGGACGAACAATGCAGCAGCCGCAAATTTTGTGCGCCCGCGGACAAATGGCTGCGGAATATAATGCCTGACTCTCCTTCCTCTGCAGGCGCGCGCGCGCGTGCGGTGATATGGCCTCGGGACTCGAACGCGCGTGTGCGTGTGCTTCTTGCTCGTTAATGCGCGCCAGTTCGAGGAAACTATATATATGCGAGAGAGAGAGAGAGAGAGAGAGAGAGAGAGAGAGAGAGAGAGAGAGAGAGAGAGTGTGTATGTATAAGCGCCTGCCCAGGAGTTTGCGGTCTACCTGCGCAGAGACTCAAAGCTCGCGCGCGCAAGCCCTAATACGCGCCCCGTTGCTAATTCCGTTATATCGGTTACCGAGATGCCTCCGCTTGTTATGGCATAATGAAGCCCAGGATGTGTGCAAGCAGTTGGTGGGATTTTCTTTTCTCATATGTACAATAGTTGAATTATTGATCTCGATGTGAAGGGGTATGCTTGAAAAATTAAAACGTCGACTATAGCTGAAGTTTAACGGCTGCGTCGTAAACATGCGAGTTTAATGGTATAGCTGCGTATGTTTGTAATGCAGATTTTATAGTTGAACTGTCAAGGATTTTGGTGAAATATTGTATAGTATAACGTGATTTCACTGGAAAAGGTGTATTATATCGGGGCTTTTAGTGTCGAATAGTGTATATAGTGCCGGGTATGGTCAGCTACGTAATTTACTTGTTCCAGTTCATGATCGAAAGTTACGAGCAAAGCTCGATAGGCGTCGTATAGTAAAACCGAATTTTATGGATAAAATATGGCTTCGTTCCGTGTATAAAATAAAAATGATAGGCATAGGAAACAATGAATTTCGAACTCACGTGCGCTGATGCGGTATATACTGTGCAGTTTGTACGCGGCACACTTACCTGAAACAGAAAAAAAGAATTTTGCCTGTCAACAAATAATAGATATTTTCGATGAAAGTGCAAAATCACGGAATCAGCATCACTGATACCATCGTATCGTCTATTCAATTGAAATATCAAGCAATTTGCGTAACCACAAAAAGCGACAATTCACACCAGTAAATATACTCGGCTGTTTGCGTATAGTTAAGGCTGACAGCTTATCAGAGAGCAGTGCGTTCCGATTAAGCGTCACTATGGGAACGAACGTAACAAAGCGATAACGAATCACTTTTTCTGACAATCGACGAAACCAGTCATCCGTGCGCTCCTATTATATCCATACAACGTCCTTTCCCGCGATTTCCATTTGATGCCGCATATGAGTCAACATTGTGCGAATTGCATATCAACAGTTTGCGATAACAAGCCAACGCTTGCCAAGTTTTGCAATGCAGTGTTTAATTGAAATTGGCAGGTCTGTTGGAACGAATGTTACGTATTATTCGGATCGATATTTTATAAAAGTTATATAGATTTTATTACTTATTATACCACATCATGATGGTGCTATTATTTAATTATTGATCGACCGTAATATAGCTTGTAAATTAATAGAAGAGAGAGTTAGCGGTATTAACGCTGGCTTTCCATTTATGAACACATTGCATCACACTGCCTAATGAAGTACATCCATTTTGAGTGCACATAATCCTTAACGCCCTAAATACTGTGCGAAATTGATTATTTCCAGTAATTCAAATTGAAACTACTATTTTAAATTGATTATTCAATTAAATTATTATATTATACCCTACGTATAGTCAAGAAGGCATAGTGTGGAAATATATTGATGACGCTATACTAACCGCATGGTTAACCTCTTTCAAAGATACTTCGCAGTAGACCAATGAAGGACACCTGTGAAAATAAACCGAGTAAAACACTAAATGGCTTTCCCCGGACTCGATACCAAAAATATCTCGCAAATATAGATCTCGAAAAATACCAAAGATATCAAGTTCTTGTTCGCTCTCTCCATTAAAAAAAAAAAAAACGAGAATGCTTTTTCGTTAAATCAAAACAATAAAAAAATGGATAAATCAACGCTGATAAATAATTTCATTTATACTCTTATAAAGTATACACCTCATTTGCAATGCAATTAAAAAGAAAGGTATATCGCGCACACACAGCGCGAGGCCTAATTATTTTAATCGATCCCTGGAAATTGTATAAAAATAGAAAATGTATGTCGCTCCTACCTCCATACTTTTTATTAGCAGGCATTATCTGCTTATCTGCTTCAGGGGAACTGCCATTCGATTTGGCATAGTGACCGTTAAACATGTAGCACGCGTTATACATAACAGCGAGCTCTCCGTTCTTTGACGTCACGTTAAAATTAGCGATATCGTGACGTAGCTCTCGTGTGTGTGGAAGGCTCGCTTGGAAAAAAGCGTATTCGTTTCCGTTCGCCTGGGCTGTGTATAGTCAGCCAGGCGACACACACATGTGTGCGGGTATGTGTACATGTCTGTAGTCCAGAATTGATGTAGCATCATTGTTTCTCAATCGATACGAAAGCTCGTCGCGACACTGGACGTTGTCATCGTCGACGACGCCAACGAAATGTATATACCTTTCCGTCTCACCCTACATTATACAGCCCGGCGCCTTCCATTGGTCGCGCTCGATTTTTCTCGTTTCGTTAAGCTTTCACGAGAGCTTCTACTATAGCGGAGTGTGACTGGGCCTCGATAAGCCATGTATTCATGTGCGCCTCTTGTCTCCTTCGGCTATTGATACGTCTCTGCTATATTTGAGCGATTTTAATTTCTTCTCTTTTCCGATGTTATTTGGGTACAATATGCTGTACTTTTTTCATCGAGCTTGTACCCGATAGTGAAATAAGAGGGAATAAATGCACGTTTTCGGAGCTTTTCCCTCGTCTGCTATCTGGTATTATTCCCTAAGTATTTATATACATACATTCTTTCGAGCTGGATAATCTTGTGGGCATATATACACAGTGTTTCTAAGAAGAGAAATTGGGAATTTGACCATGTGCTAAAATTAGCTTGAACTTAAACGATTGATTTAACGTCGATGGTGTATTTTTCCATCGGATAAGCGCGGAATACTCTAATTGGATTTCCTGCGAAGCTTTTGATAGAAGCCATTTAAAATAAATACAGAGACTGCAGATTAACCTTCGCTGCGATGCGTGATCCAATATACGAGAAAACGATTATAAAATGTGTTTTTTGTATAACAGCGAATGTAAATGTAATATATAGTAAAGTATTTTTTTTATCGGCAGATCAATACTGATACATGCCTTTTCATTTTGCCTACACAGTACAAATTTTGAATGTATATACCTGTGTGAACAATTTATCGTGTTTGCTGAAAGAAAGAAAATCAATAGCAGTGGAGAATACGCGTTTTTCAATGTCAATTCCGTTTGTTTCATGGAGTTCTTATTCGTGCGACTTATCATCACTCTATCGGCACAAAATTCTAAACGATGCCAAAATTAACGATCAAAACATTAGGATCACTGAAATATATCACATATTAAATAGACTCGATTGACAACACCGATAACGCATTATTTACTACAATAATATTCGCACAAATTTCGGCATCATAAACGACAAAATCAACTCTAACGATATTTACGCAACGGAATAAATGCATTCAGCGAGCGATAATCCAAGCAAGTGAGAAAAAGGCACATACACACACACCAGCCACAAATCTCCACTCGTCGCTTGTTACTCGAGGAGGATAAAGCTCTCCCGGCGCGTGCCGAGCTTTGCGCACAAACACGTACTTACCAGCAAACATCGAAGACATACACACAGACAGCGAGCAACGTGCAAAATTAATAAGAGTGTACGGGAAGAGCAGCCGATCGATATCCCACTGGCTGTCGCCTTGAAACCGAAATTGAATACGACTGTGTGCTTGCGGAGCCGATGTATAGAGGCAGGGACGCGCAACTCGCTTAAGGATGGATGCGAGAAAGAAGATAAAAGAGAGATGGAGTGGGAGAGAGAGAGAGAGAGAGAGAGAGAGAGAGAGAGAGAGAGAGAGATCGCTTATATAGGAAGCTGGTGGTAGTTGCGGGTCGATCATGTTATCGAGCATAACTGAAGTTAATTGGATATTCGAGGAGAGTACGCTATAATGGACGAAAGCTTTTGTGTCTGCGTTTGCACTTCAGGGAAAGCTTTGTGGTGTAGTCGAGTTGTGTTTTCTTATAGTCTCTTTTTTAAACTTCTTTTGACGCGTCTTCCTTTGTAATTCAATGTTAATTCGATGCTGAATAAATTCTGCAGGTGAGACAAAGCGTCAATAGACGATTTACTTGTTCTCCTCGTTATTCCGACGTGTGTTGACGTATGTTGAATTGTTATGATTTTGTCGATACATTTTGCTTTTAAATCATTGACGTTGCATAGGTGCGAACCACCTATGTTTTTGCAATAGAACTTCTTGCTCCTTGTAATTCGAGCGCGTAAAATTTAAACGACTTTATGAAACTTGTAGAACGCAATTTACCTTGCCCTCTCTATTCTTACAGCCGAAATCTTCTTGGTTCCCTAAAACTTTCTCATTGTGTGCCTTTGCTCGAAATGAACTTTTGACAAGAAACTCTAAGCCCACAGAAGCAACAATAGACAACATGAGAAAATAACTGTGTTGTAGATATCTGCTTCAGATACGATTATTTGATTGAAAAATCTCTCTATAACAGTCACCATCCTGAAGAGATTTTTTCGAAAGATTACACCCATCATGATCATAAAAAGTAGAGACACATCCAATTTCACACTACGGCAGCATAAAAAATTCGTGAAACTTTTATGATTATTGGCCCGCGCGGATTTCGGCTTGCGCGCAACACACGCGATATCAAATATACGAAGAAACACAAATCGACTAAAAAAGTCGCTTTCGCCGAATAGGTTTTTTTATATTATCCGCGGAAAACACAAGCTTCGCTGCGCTACGCAGCATATGGGGCCTACGCTTTACGGCCGAATCCATAGGGGGAAACGCGTAAAAATTTTATGCCAATCGATTTCCTGAATTTCAAATTTCACCGCCAACAACTTCGAAAGAAAAAACTTCCACGCGTGTATGCTTATTGCTGCCTATACGCGATTTTTAATTTAATTTCCAGCTTGCGGCCGGGGATCCCTTGCGATTCGAGCCACGTATCGTCTACGTCCGATATTGAATTTATATATGTATATAACCTATTACGAGAATCAAATATAATAATACTGATGAAAAAACAAAGACACACGAAGGATTTCCGAGTTTGCAATCCCGGCGCATATTGTGCGCGATTAAAGCAGCGAAATTTCCCAGACAAATACCTCTCTCAAGGGACGAGCCGCAGAGAAAAACTGCCGAGGAGCAACAACAGCGCGCAGCGTCGCGTTCTTATATAAGAATTCCACGGAGCCACTTTATCGCTCGGCAACAGCTGCGACTGATCCCTGCACACCACCGCGAAATAAGTGTCGGATAGCATCGTCTCCCCCTTCCACCGACGCGTAGCCTGCCTTGCCTGCCTTCCTTCCTTCCTGTCACACAGGAACTTTGCTCTATTCTCCAGCAAGCTCGGAAGCTCACTCGCTCGAGCTTTTCCGGCGTTCCGCGTTGCTTGCCGCGCTTCGAGGGAGAGGATATAGGATCGATAGAGCGAACGAGACTACTAGATTGATGTATCGATAACGAGAGGAAGATGGAAAAGGGGATGAAACCCTGGTGTACATCGCCGCGAGTGCGCAGAGTGTGTATATACAGCGACGGAATAACATCGCCTATTAGACTTCCTGTTTCGCTTCGCTTCTCGCGCGCGCATTGGCATCTCAACTTGTGCATTACTATACACTTCGCAAAGTTCGTATACGTTCGAGTGTATACCTGGCGCATATACACGCGCTTATAAGCAACGCGAGCTTATTTTAAGAGACTATGTAGGTTAATGCAGAAGCGTCGTTAATACGAGCGAGAGAGAGAGAGAGAGAGAGTAACGTTGTCTATAGATACGTTCGCGCGGGACACGAGTCTCGTCTAGCAACGAAAACGGGTCGACTATATGAAGTAGCAAACGAAATTGCAGCCGACACACTGTACTCTATGGACGAAAATCGACCGGCGCTATTACCTATAAATGAAGTCTCCGCTCGTCGGGCTTCCTCTACATCATACACTTTTCGCGCGCCGCGCTTGCGAAGCTTTTTTACCTGCGGTGGCTGTCAGCGCCACGATGAAACGGATGCACGTATAGAAAATTGTGAATAATGGGCCGAAAGAGGGAGAAGCGCGCGAAAGCACTGATGGTCGAATAGCCGCGCGTTTTCTGCCAAGACGGCACTGGCACGGATGCAACATATATAGGTATATACGATCGGTCTTTTTTCGCATCTGTTATACATGTGCGCCGGTCTTTCGCTGACGGATATATTACCCGATTTTAATAAGGATTTACGACGCTGCCGCTGCGGAATAGAATTACGCTTTACTCGCTGTGTTCGTTGTAGGCGGCTTTTGAAAGATTTTTGCAGAGGTTCGAAAAAACTCAGTGATAAGGGAAAAGATCAATATTAACGAAAGAATAGCGAGGTTCGACCAACGGATCAGTTATACCTCTACTCCGAACTTGCAAATAAGGCTCATTAGCGCAAAAGAGCTTTTACCGTCGTTCGAGAAAAAAGCCGATAAGAGCTATTGACTCCAGATCGAAATATAGGCAACTGAAAAAAATTCCTTTTGATTTTTTTTATCCAAAATTGACCTATATTCTTGAAGCGATAATCGATACTCAAAGCACGAATTTTCATGTCGCATAACCGCAATCGATACATAACTATGCAGACTCCTACAGAAACGATAAAAAAAACTGACGCCGAGAATTTAATTTTCCAGAAAAATACACACGCTCGTCTCACAAATCAAACGTAGCAAAACAACACGGCGTATATCTACCTCAAGTGCGTTAATAACCGTAATATCTCTCATGCGCCATTCGACTCGAATGAGCTTGCACTCGTCGTAAAAGAATCTCCATCGTAAATTGCATCATAAGAGCTCTGAAGTCGAGTACGTAACGGAAATGAGCTTTTTATCTTCACGAGTGAAGAAATAAAGACGAATAGCCCGCTCATGACACAAAAGGGCTGATCACCACGGAGCTAAAATCTACAAACTCCTCGAAAAAGCTCTCCCCGCGATATCTCGGCGGAGGAATAAAGCTCGAGGTAATACAGCACATCCGCTAATGCGTACACGGCTTGCTTTGCGGTCTATACATATATTAAGCGAGAAGTGAGTGGTTTGCCTTTTTCTCCTCTCGAGAGTAGAGGGTGGAAATTGTAAAAGTTACGACATCGCGCATCAGTGCAGCAGCAGCAGCAGCAGCCGTTCAGGCAAGATTGCCTGCAGAGAGTTTGCAGGGCCGTCGACGTTCTCTAGCTCTATCTCTGGCGTACTGAAGCTGTTGCATCTCGCCGACGCTATGAAGAGTGTGTGTAAGTAATGCGCTGCCGGCTTTCGCTTCGATATTACGTCTGCTCGCAGTCGGATAATGCGCACTTTACTTTCGATCGAAAATGAAGCGAGAGAAGAGAGAGGGTTGCCACTATTTGGCGTCGATTTTATATTGCTCCTCTTTTGGGTCCACTTCGCCGTCGTTCACAAAGCGAACATTTCGATATCATGGTGATCGAGCCGTGTAATTCGCAATATGTAAATTCGTTTAATGAAAAATGATCGAACGCGCGAGTTCCTGTAAACGGATAATCGAGCTCGGAGCGAGCTGATTTGCTGCTTGCGACAAGTAATTTCCCGTGACGCATACGTGTACAACGTCGCATGATCATGAATATTGCGCAGCTTCGTTGTTCGGTTCGATTGCGATATTACTATTACACAATCGATGGATTTTATCGTCACGCGACTGGGAAAGACTTTACGTTTGCAGTATTACTTCGCGTTGATTCTATTTCTGCAGCGTTTATTTTTTTCCTTTAGATTGATACAGTTGATATAGGAAAATTCAATTTACTGATTAGTATCTATAGACATTGTGCAACGTATTTTCTTTAAAATGGAAGAAGAAAATAAGAAAATAAAGCACGAAGAATACAGAAAGAGCATTTCTGTCGAAAGAACTGAGAAGGGGGTAGCTTTCAAGCTCTAAAAAAAAAATGAAATGTTTTACAAAAGAAAGTAAACCATTCGCTTCATTTGCGAACGAGGTCTATGGACGCGTAGTAATAGGTAAACGGTGCGCGGAGGAATCGCATCCCATTAAAACTCGGACAATTTCTTAATTTATCTCGTCGTCGGATCTCCATTGTGAAAGCTTTCCTTTTATAAATTCTAATTAGTTTTTAATGCTTGCCTTTCCGATCAAAGTGGCCTCGATAGTTTGATGGACAGATGGCAATCGGATTGAAGAGGAAAAAAAATCGCGCGTTCGCGAATCGCATTAACGGATTGTCACATTAGCTTCCATATAATGAACATGACAGGGACGTATGGACGTTTAATTGAGGCTGGATATATTTTTAGAGCGTCGAAGGAGAAGAGAACTTCCAGAGTTATTTCCCACCGGGCTACTGAAGAAACTCGTGCCGTAATTCTGCAAGCACAATAAGAGGACCTCTGTGGCTACACTCGATCATGCGTCTACATTATGCACATAGGGCAGAAGAAACAAATTGGTCACAATTCTAGTCAAGTTTTAGTAATATTGTGAAATTTCCTTTTCCTCAACACGAACATAACTACTCTACTGCTGCAGTGACTTAAAAATAAGCGAAATCACCTCGTAGCATCGAGCGATCCCGGAAATTCGAGCTTGCATTTCATCCTTCTACTAAAAATGTTAACATTCCATTAAAAATCCCTCTCTCTCTCTCTCTCTCTCTCTCTCTCTCTCTCTCTCTCTCTCTCTCTCTCTCTCTCTCTCTCTCTCTCTCTCTCTCTCTCTCTCTCTCTCTCTCTCTCTCTCTCTCTCTCTCTCTCTCTCTCTCTCTCTCTCTCTCTCTCTCTCTCTCTCTCTCTCTCTCTCTCTCTCTCTCTCTCTCTGGATGAAAAATGAATTCAATTCCGGGAAACACTCGGAGCCCGGGCAGCAGCAGCAAACGCGACGGATAAAAACCAAACATCCGTCCGCAACAGTAGCAGTAGCAGCAGAATTAACGAAGCTCTCGCTCTCGTGAATAAGCCGAGCCCGACAAAAAAAAATCATAACAAACAGGAACTGCACACAGCATCAAAAAGCCGTTTGCAGTGCTCTCGGCAGTCGGAAGAAGAAGCTCTCGCTTCGGTGCGGCAACTGTAGATACGCTTGTTGAAGATTAGCCGTATACATCCACAAACACACACACGTGGAGGGAAGAGAGTCGGGCTTGAATAATTGAGCGCAAGCCTAATTCCTGCTGCTGCTGCTGCTGCGCGAAATGAAGAGGCGGCCGAATTTCACACGAGCGCTCGACTCTTGCATGCGCTAGGGCGCAATGGAATTAATTAATTTCGGCCCAGGCCGGAACAATTAGTATGCGATATAATGCATAACTAACGAAGGGAGAATCCAATTTGATAAGGTCGCAGCGTATAAGCTCCGCGCGGTTTGGGTTGTAAAGACACGGCTCGGTCCTGCGCGCAAGTGTCGCGTTGCATCCTCGATGGACACCTGCTGCTGCTTATCAAAGGCTTCATTTTACTCTATTCAACGAGCTCTGTATGTACCTGTAGTGTGAGGTTCAATTTCGCATGCTGTGCTGCTTTCGAGTATCTTTGCATGTATTCGAACATGATAATTATTATTGTGTATATAGGGAGTGCTTGTGGTGACGTACAGTGTGCGATGATTATTTTGGATCCAATTATATTTGCTGAAGCCCTCAAAGCTGTCAATTAAAATTGTGCTCCGTGCCAGTTTCGGTGTTTATTGTAATGTAGGTCGTGTGTGTGTGGATTATTTCGGTAGTAAATTTGTTTATCAGGACGTGTCGTGAACTTTAATAAATCATGTAACGTGCATCACAATAGTATTAGTGTCAATCACCTTTTTTTAAATAAATTTGACAAAAGTAAGAAACATTTCAAGAATAAAGCGCGCTAAAGATCGTAAATCCCGCTGTCAAGTCGAGTTAAATTAAAAGAATCGGACGTAATTCGATTTTCACAATTTTCGGAAGGATAAAACCGACGTCGTCCCTCGAACTGTCGCATCGCCCGTCGTCCTTCCTGCGTTCGCTCCTCTTTCCATCCCGTGTGATCTAATTACGTCGTGCTCCAGCCTGATTCAATTCTAACCTCATGCTTAAGACCCGAGAAAAGACGCGATGCTCCGAGGGATCCTCCGCGAATTTTCTCTCTGAAAGCCCGAGGGAAAATTAAATACATGAAAACGAGACGAAAACAAATCCTCGAGGGTTTGATATGTCCTTCAAAACAATTTTTAATCAATCCATAAAACCGTAATAATCTAAATTTAATTTGAACAACATTGTTTTGCTTTCGATCTCAGCTGGAAAAAGACTTTTAGAATCGTTGATTCACATTGATTGTAGGTTCTTTTACTGTATAATCATCCAAAAAGTAAAACACGTACAGCATGGGAAGGCCGATTAGATTGTATCCGTCACGCGAGCTTTTCAGTTCGTGCATCTCGTGGTATTAAGGCTAATTTTCAATGTCAATGTGATTTTGGACGTATGCGCGTAGGTCGTCAGTGGCTATCTTGTGTCGTCCTTCGTTCGATCGTCATTGGGTCGATTTTACGAGGAGTCGCAAACATCGTTGGCCGCCCCGGTTTGTCTTTGTTTGGCTCCGACACTAACGCGCATACACACGCTAAATAGATGATGTACTTTTTTGGATATTTGTTCATCGCGTTAAGTGCTCGAGAATATTTACAACTGATCTAACGGATTCACACTTTGCGATTAAATTTCTTTCGTTTATTTATTGCGAGTATTATAAGTCGTTAGCTACGAGAATAACTGAAAAATCCAATGTACATTAGCTTGTGTATACGTACATACAAGCCCTCTCGCTCGCCTTAAGTAAATTCGAAGCGCTATGCTTAAATTAGATTAATTAAAAACTTCAAACTATGCGCCATCAATTCCCTCTGCAACGTTGCTGTCTCGATCACGATGGAAATTAGGTCTTAATGAAATTGGGAGCCCCAGTTAGGCCCAGCGTCACAACAACGATATTTATGAAGCACTTATACACCGAGAGTTGCCTATTTCATTCCATCCAACTTTCTCGTACACCCTTGTATACGTTATAAATGCACTTATGATTACACGCATGAACCTTTCCCACTTAATTCTCTCACAAAGGTATTTTCCATTAGGAGGGAAAATTGCGTGGAGAATGTGAATACACATCTAGTGCGTATTATGAGAGATGAGAAAAAGCAAATTAACTCTTAGCACGAGTTTTGTAAACAAAGATGTTGCATTAACATAACAAAATCTGCTTCAGCAGCAAGTCATATTGCATCGGACGACCTCGCGATCCTCCATAGCGTCGCACCCGTCATTGTGTGTGTGTACAATGTACACGCAAGTACAGAGAGCCAAATGCGAGGCCCGATGACACGCAATGCAAAGGGCGTGATTGGCAAGTAGGCCGCGATGCTACGACTAGATTGTGCGGCCGGCTAACTAAAATGTCGTATGCATGAGCGGATGGAATGATTTAAGGCTCGCGCCTGATCGTCGCGATCGATTTTACGCTCTGCTGTATGCCGTACATGTGTGCATGGCCACGAGGTCTGCGTAGGTATGGATACGCTAAAACGTCTGCGACTGGTAATTAATATCGTTTCTTCGCGTTTTAAGTTTCGGATTAACTGAGAGATACTCCCCCAGTGACTGGAATATTGATTTTGGAGTCGTCAAACGGTTTTTATCAGAAATATCGGATGCTACGTTCCAATCGATTTTCGTTCTTTGCTCGTGGATTATCTTCTGGGAGGCTCGCTTTTACTCTTACTGAAAGCATCGTTCTAATGAGATTGAATGATTTTAAGCTCATACTTCAGTCGACTCGATTTTTCAAATCCGATCGCGAGGCTTCGCTTTATTTTAAAATGAACATCAACATCGTAAATAATAGCGCCGGCAAATCGCTGTAATTACAACTGTGATACATTGCGAATCAATATCGCTGGCAAGATAATTACCGGCCTCCAAAAAAATATATGAATACCTAAATCTTCATCGGCATTGGTAAACACGCGCGGAACGTCGCACACTATGCGCCCATTAAACTCGAATTCAATCCGTCGATTTCCCACGTGTAAGCAGCGAATAAACTCGAACCAGAACCCGAAACTAAAAATGCTGGCAAACAACGAGTATTTTCATATTTTTATTCAAAACCATCCATCAACCCAGAAGCTCGTTGCATTTCAATCAACTCTCGCACATCTTCATCATAACGAGTAAAAGTGTCGGTCTATTCGGTAATATCCTCCATCTCCCAACAACAGAGTGATGCGATTCTCGGTCAATTTGTCCAGAGCTGCAACTACGGCACGTCATGCATAACTCGAATAGCACTGCCGCAGTCCACGCTAACAACAGCAACAACAACAAGCGGAATTTCGCATAGCTCTTCAGTCGCGCATCGCTGAATTTAATTAACTGCGACGTAATGGATTGGGCGCGCGAATGCATATACAGCACATCGCATAGCTACATCCGAAAAAGAGCTGACGAGGTTTTGCGCTGCAGATTTTAGCTCTCCTCAGATATAGGCGTTGTAAGCTCTCTTTCCCTTCTTTTATCTGCCTATCTCGCTTTATCTCTTTCGCGCGCGCGCGTTCTCTTTCAACGCGGGACTTCATCTATCCCCCTACCCCTGCTCCTCTCTGTCGTACGGTCTCATCGCTCTGTGCTGCATCCGCGAGACTTCCCCGCGTCAGCCATTGTTCTCTTTACTCGCTTCTTCCACCTATAATTTTCCTCTATACTTTTTTTCGTTCATTTTCGATGGATGAGCCAGTCTACCTGGATCTCGCTGTTCCTACATCTTGTTTTTCTTCCTCTTTATCAATCACGATATTCCAGCGAGTGTACCTCGCACAGGGCAAAAGCTTTGAGCTTTATTTTACGTTTTGATCGGGAATTTGGTTATTAATATTTCAGTATGCGGTATCCCTATACTGGTGGAGTATCTGTAATGCATGTATCATAATGCAATAATTGTCATTCATATTTTAAAAGTTCACTCGTTTCAGTCCGCTTCGGTAAATTATTAGTGAAGATATTCTAAGTAATTAAATCATAACCGAACGAATCGCACTTCAATTAACAACTCGTACATTTTTACATCCAATTAGTCTAATTGGCGATAAAATTCGAATCCTCGCAATTATATTCACAAAAGTGGGTCGTTCGAAAAACAAATCCTCTGCTTGAAATTTAAATTTCAATTACACCTACTGCAAAAGCTCGCATACCCATACAGCTTTCCATGAACACCCGAAGATAACTACATACAGTCATACCACGTCGCAGCAGTGCAGTAATACCACGACACTTACAACAAAGGCTGGCTGCTTAATTGTCTGGTTGTGCCGAAAGAGCGCAAGTGAGGAAAGAGGGCGAAAGCCAGCGGAAAGCTATGCTAATGAGTAGCATCGCCGCCGGTCTCATATGTGCGAGCCGGATAAAAAAAGAAACCGAAGGGGGTTAAGGCATACGGGCCGAGAGCTTGGCTGAAGAGAATCCTTCGCTGACTTGTGTGCGTTTTTGTAGGTAAGCGCTGAGGGCGACGCGAGGAAGCTAGAAAATTTTCACCTCTAATTGCGACAATTCAAGCTTCAATCTCTTTTGTTACGTCCCTCGGCTCTCTTTTTGGGCACGTTTTGCAGCGAGGGATCGTTAATTTTTAATTGGTTTTCTGCTGCTGATTGTTTGTTATGTGACGAACTGTTACGTGAAACGTTTGCTCAAAAATTGGCCATGAATGTTTGTATGAAATTAAATTGGCGAAACATAAAATGTAAACTTTATACAAATTAATATAGACTTAGACAGTTATAGCACGAGTAGCCCAACTAGGACCTACAAGGCAGTTTTGGCATAAGTGGCTCCCATCTCTATATAAACATTCTGCAAGCAGATTGTGATGAGGGAAATAAGAAAGCGCCTATGCGCCACCTATCGCCGGTGACTAAAAATAGCTGGATTTTTCCTGCAAGCTTGCCTTGAATGAATCATGTCATATGTGCCTTCGCAAAAAAGCACAACAATAGCGTTAACGCATGCAAATAATTTTGCCAATTTGCATGACCCGATGTGACAATAAGGAAAATTGATTCGTACGAGGAATGAAAAGCACGAAACGAATAAAAATTACAGAGCCGTTAACAATTCGCTTTTCTCTTGCGCAGTTACACATATGGAATATGCGCGCATTCGACGCCCGTATAACTGAAAAGAGAAACAAAAGCCGACAAGGACAAACGAAAATTACGCACAGGTTTGAATTTTTCAAAGGTACGAAAATAAAAGAATTTTTAAATGACGAAAAAAAAAATTACCATAAGGTTATGCCCAATACTCAGTAAAACACGTACATTCGAATAATCCTGATAAATTGAATTCTATTAGCTCAAGGTCAATCCATCCATAGCTGTAACCTACCGCATCGCATAGAATCATCTATTTCCTGACCCAGATCCGCGCGCGACGGCAGCAGTGTCTCGGCCAATCGTCCGCGGTAATCGTCGTCGCTGTACATGCTCGATTTATTTTGCCCTCTGTCTCTTCACCTACATACGCCGTGTTGGTGATTCTAAGACGTAGTCGATGATTCGTCGAATTGTATGTATATATAGGAACACGATTCCGATGAGCAAATACGTGAGATTTTATATTCTGGGCTGGAGATAAATAATTTGCCATACGTTTACCTATAATGTAGACAATATACGCATATAAAGAGGTACAGATAGGGGCTAATTTTTCAGACTTGTGCGCTTGCATTTTTTACGCGGATGCTACTTAAATTACATTCTGTGCTGGTTGGCAAGTGATTAACAGAGACAATTTGAGTGCTTTCCTCGTTACGAAAGCATGTGCAATTAGACTCGGGCAGTTTGAAAAATTATCGTTCCTCTGTTGTTAAATATCTTACATTACGGGAAACAAATGACGTCATATAAAAATCATATGGAAATGCGCATTTGTTATCCAAATGTGCTTTCAGCTAAAACTAAACCTGTATAAAATATCATTACGTTAAAATCAGTTTTCGAAACTTCAATCGCTTTTTTGAAATCGCAGTGGAGGGACTTGCGGGTTTTCCCGGACAATATAGGTATACTACTCTCGGCGTTCGATACGTAGCCGAAGTACGTTAATTCATTATTTGTTGAATTTAGTGGGGCGCACAATCGATTGTTTCCTCGCTGCAGTCGTGTCTTCGAGTGAAGTAAAGTAAGGGCTTGAGGAGAACTTTCACGAGAAGACATACCGTTAGCAAATGAATCAGACCGATGCAAGTGCTCATTTGAGGTATTTACTAAACGTACAAAATTCGAATAAAATCATTTCAACCCTAAAAGCATTTCAAACAAGATAACCCCGTTTGATCAATTTAATTAGACTTCAATTTTCTTAAAAGTAGCTCAGCTCGCTATCTCGAAACGTCGGCTTCTCGAGGATAATCCTAAACATAGTGTATCTTTATTGCCGTCATAAACGTAATTTTCAATCGATCGATTCTCTCATCAGGGTAAAAATTCTCCCCCAATCCGGTACGTTATGCTGGTTTTTTCATCGATAGAAATTCCACGCCATATTTTATGGATAGTTTGCTGGAAATTGCCGCATGGAAATTGTATATAAGCTTTCTCGAAGAAACTCGCGAATAGGGGGTTCTAAAGAAAAATACATAACGAGGGCGAGTCGTACCCAGAATTAGATTATAAATTTGACGACGAAGTATTATTCATCCGACTTCAATCAATTTTTGCATACGCGACGATATTACCGAGCGTATTGGTCTCTCGGCGCAATATCGTCCTCGTTTTATTTTCGTTCGCTTCCAAGAAAAAAGGTCTATCGAAAAATCGAATAACGCGTCGAAGTAGTAGACGCCAGCGTATCGTTTTTTCCCATCGTGTCATCGCGTTCGAGAGCGCGACAGTGCGTATACTATATCCTTCGTTTTTTTCCCCTCCTCTTCACGGCCGCGGCAATTTCCTCATCGGTCGTAGCACTTCTTATCCTCCCGAGAGCCTCGTAATGCTGATCGACTTGACCATCCGAGAATTTTTCCACCCCAGCCGAGAAAGGGCCTCGCGAGCGAAAAGAAAAAGGTCGATGAGAAAGAGCGAGAGGAGAAAAAAGCGCAAGGAAAGTCGCACACTATCCAAATGACGCTCGTAAAAGCGAGAAGCCCAACGTTGGCCGAAGAGCTGCGCGAGTAATTCCGCATCCGCTTGCGCGCTCCTCGCCGCGATAAGATTTTCAGGGTGAGCCGTAAAAAAAGGCAGATACCGTTCCGTCGTATGATTTTTATGGACGTGTGCAGCGCCGCGCCGCCGCCGCTGTTGCAGTCTAGGGAAAAGCGACAGCCTCGAGGACGCTGGCCCTCATAACTCTTCATCGTAAATTATCGCGTGGGAGAGAGAGAGAGAGAGAGCTTTTTCTCTCCTTCTCTCTGTACATGTATTATATTTCTCCACCTCTGCGACTAGCGTCCATTTATATTTTCGGCTCATTTTTCTCTCGGCTCCCCAAAGCTCGAAGAAGAAGTGTTTGATGACCACATGGACTTAGCGCGATGAAGATTTATAATGATGGGACGTACAAGTGCGTACTGCATATACATCGGTCCCCGATGAGACATATTTCCTTTCGAAAATTAAGTACGTACTCGGAAAGTTTGCCGGATGAACGATAAAATATACGATGGCGTTTGCGAAAGTGCGGTCACGAAATAGCTTGTGTGACACGGTGATGACTATACTCTTAGTCGCATAGGGAATGACGTATTCAGGTTGTACCAGGTGCGTTCGTTCTTTTGATGGTTGTGTACACCATCTCGAAAGTTCTGCGGCATTTTGGAACCTACAATTCTCGTCAAAATCTACACACAATATGTATGCGTACGCTATAAGTTAAAAGCGTAATACAGCAAGCCGTTTTGCAGTGAAATCGATTCTCTCGCGCGACCCTGGAGAAAACTTTTCGCTTTTTTGGTATCCGAGAGTTTTTCTTTTGTTCGATAGGATTTTGTTCCTCAGAAAAGAAAATCGTTTAGGTATCAAAATTGAAATCATATTTTTTGAGTTTCGCAATCAAACGTACTGTTCAGTTTTAAAAGAACCTTGAAAAACAATTTTTTCTTTTGTTCGACTAGTACGCGGTTATGAAAGAATGAAAAACGCTATACATTTATATTATAAAAAAGTTAATTCGATGCAGCTCGTGGATTACAAAAAACTAGGAGCTATTCGTACATTTACCAATAGAATACCAAAAGAATTATTATCTTTCAGTACTATAATTTACTGACGACCTTATATCAAACTTCTCGAAAAAAGCGTCTAACAGCCTCTTTTACACCCTTAAATCTTATCTACTTCTGTGTGAAGATTAAGCTGAAAGATAATCATTCAGAACACGTCAAATATACTCTTCCGTTTCTCACCTCACCAAAGCGTTATTTGACATTTATATTCTAATGGTAATCCGTTTTGATATTTTGACACACAATAATTAATTATAGCAATGCAATCATCCGCTTATTACAAACATTCTTAATGATTGTCAAGTTATTTTATAAGAAAAAGTATCGTAGGTTTTCATTCCCATTTATCACGTTGTATTGGTCAAAAGAAATCGCTCTCTCCGAAAACAGCAAGGCTTCACACAAATTTATCGACGATAACCAGCTAAAGCGAAGTGCTTCTTTCACGCTTTAGGTTTTGGCTCTTTCATACAGCCCTATATGGTTCTACATTTCTTGCCAAATACTCAGAGCTACTCAATACGTTTTTATCAGTTATTGATTTCTTGCGTGCATCGGTAGAATATTAAATTAATATTATAAAAGTTTATATTTTGTTTATCATTAGTTTTATAACTTTTTCTTTCAATAACAAGATGATACCATACGAGTGAGTCAATATTAGCATTGTATTCTTACACAATCGCAAGGCGTGCATAATATATGTCTGACTGTACACACTCTTTTCTACTTAAACAAGATTACGTATAACAAAGTATAAGCCCGTGAACTACTGAGAAAATTGCCAATCTACGAATCTCACAGTAGATGTTAAATATAGCTTCAGAAATTGATTACACTTCGTCCAGCATCATCTATCATCGAGCTTTTACAAAAAACGTCATAATCCACGACATTAATCATACATTAACTCAACTCTCGAGTTCGACAAAAACAACTACGTGCCTGAAATTTTTATCCAACGAACACGAGAAGCCTCCGATTTCAGTACATATCCTTAACCAAATTGACGTCTCGCGCCATGAAGAAAAAAACTTCTATTAAGCTCACCTCGCAGCATGATTCTGCGTATACAACTTTCCTTCCATCAGCGTTACGAAGACTTAACCTGCGCTTTGCATGCAAATTCACCTTTTTCTTATTTCGTATTTTACAGGAGCGGGCATTAGAATTCAGATTACCCCCCGCTCAATTCCCAAATAAAAGAAGAGAGAGAGAGTGACGGAGCTTTCCCTGAATTAGGGATAAGCCGTGCGCAGCCTTGGAGAAGAGAAATCGGGCTGCGCGGCTTATTAGAAGCAACGACCTCGATCGGGAAGAGTAGCTGCGTAAGAACGACTCTTTCGTGGCTTTTCCTGAGAGAGATAGTTTAAGAAATGATTCGGCAACACAACAGCCAGCAATTTTCTATTATAAAGCATAAGTGCAAGCACAGCTTCTTGGCAGCGAGCCTACGGTTCCTGTGTTTACCATTCGAGCGCTGTTGAGCCCGAGACGACGACTCGATAATTTGCCTCTGGGAGACAAGGTACTGTAATACATTGATTAATTCCGCTGAAATTTACAGCTACGTGACACAGCACATAAAGCTCTCCGGTATGAAAACAAACCTAATCTCCCGTACACTCACCCTATAAACTTTGGAATATATACGGTTCCAAGAAATTGGATGAATTTTTAAGCGGCACAAGAATTTCGTGTTAGCCTAAGTAAAGTAAATTAGATCAGACGCACAACGCAATGGAAGCGCGCTGTGTATTACTTATACGCCCCTAAAATAGTTGAACCGACTAGTCGTCGAGCGAGCGCGTTATTTTTATGTCAAAGCACGTGCCATGTGTGACGCGCACAATACGAGAGGGAAAACTAAGTCATAAGCCGCGCCTTAAACTAGCGTATGCGCGCAGTCTCTGTCGGTGTTTTACTACTTCAGCCGTTTGAGTACTCCGTACGCTACTACTGCCACAAATGAAAATATCATTGAAATAAACTTTCGTTATTAATGCCCGGCGAGCTTTTGCGACCCGATTAAACGCACACGCGGCGATAATTATTCAACGATTCGCGTTGAATAATTACGTAAGCATCGCTCTATTCGAGATGTCAGAAAAGTTTTATATGCGAAACGCTGTCCCCCATCAGAATCATTCGCAGAGAGATAGAGAAAGCGTTTATTGTGCGACGAGCGTTTCTAAAGTTTGAAGGCCACACAAAAACATTGTTACAGCTAGTCCGCTTTACACGATAGGATTCCCCCCGCTGAATGTCATTTACAAGCTACACGCGGGCGCCGCTGGTGAAATGTCGTCGCAACTTTCAGACAGCGCTTATTATACGTGTGTACAAACCGAATCCATTCGCGCAAACAGAGCCGATTTATTCAAAGCTCTCGTCACTGTCTCGATTTTCTAAAGACGATTAGGCACACTCGGGCGGTTTCATCTCGCCGACGTGGTTTAATTAAGAGGGTATCGAGGCATCTTACGACAAGTCCTGCACGAGAAAACGCGAGTCATTCACAGAAAGCTCGACGTGTATAAAGTCAGTTCGTTCGAGCGAACAGAACTGCGAGAGACACTATACTGTACTATTTACATAGTCCAACACGCAGGGAATCCTAAGCGGCTTATCGATTCGATGAGAGAGAGAGAGAGAGAGAGAGAGAGAGAGAGACTCGCGGACACTGCGCGACGTTATAGCTTCGGCGTGTGCGCGATTAAATCCGCGACGGGGGATTCGACGTTTGATTGCACGGCAGCGAACTTGCCTCGGAGTAACTCCGCAGGGATATTGCCGTTTCGTTCGAATCTACGCTGAATTAAGCCGTGTTGTTGTTGCTGCTTCTGGGGATACTAATTTGAGAGGCGAGCTTTTTCGCGTGCGTTAAATTAGAGATATAGAGAAAATATTACGACGTGCAGGGGCTTTGCGAAAAAGATTTTCCGCCGTGCAAACGTTTTTGTACAGCGCATTTCTGTCTCTCAGCCTTTAAAGTCTCTTGCGTCTTTTCAGATTTGCATGTTCAGCTTCTACCTGAGTAAGCTCTAGTTTCCGCTCGGATGTGTATGCGGCTGCAAGTCGGAGCTTTTTGTTTTACGTGCGGAATTGCTGAATTTTCGAGACCCTCTCTCTTGATGCTTCTATGGCGAATTCGGGGATTCCTCTTCGAAATGTTTTCGCAACTATCGGCAAAGTTTGGAAAAAAAAATCTTCTTTTTCAAGCTTGCGCTGTACAAACGAAATATAACGTTAGAAGCAAAGCACGCGAAAACATTTTTGACGCAACCTTTTTGTCGCATTTTTCATAAAGCACAGGATATACGAGCCGTCGTCCGAGTCTCACGTGTCTAATAATTCACGAAAGTGAAAAAAAGGGCTCGTCCCTCTATAGTTTGACCCACTTCGTGTTGTGTCGGCGTGCGAGCAACAAAGAGTCTCGGGCTTCCGCCTAAAATTGCTGGAACCCATCCGAAGCGACGCTATGCGCGCAAGAAACGCGTGAAATTGAGCAATCGAAGAGTCCATTCGTTGTATATTGTGCTCCCGCGGAGCTCTCCCTTTCACGTGCAGCGCGCGAAAACTTTTCACACCCGTATCGTCCTGTTTATGTGTGTACGTGTGTATATTGTGTGCTTTAAACGAACGTATAACACGTGCATCGCGTCGGGGATTCCCCGATTTTCCGGTGAACAAGTTATTGTGTTTCCCCCTAGAACGAAACTATAGTTTTCCGGAAGACGGGGACAAGGCGAGCGAGATTGGAATCTATCGGTATTTGTCGCCTTCTGTTAGCAGCGAAGGATAGCACGGATGTATGGCAATTTTCCGGAGCTTTCAAAGACTTCTCGACATTGGTTCTGTCTTCATCCCTCTTACGAAGGCGAGCTTTTTGTAATATTTTTAACTAATTCAATTTCTTGACCAGTTTTGAATGGATTTCAAAGGTTTCAAAAAGAGAACGCTTCAGATTTGCTAGAAACGCAAACAATGTTTCCGCTTTCATAGTCGTCAACTTCACGTGCATGCACTTCGGAAAATAAACTACGTTCTTGAAAAGGTAGAAAAATCTCTACCCACGTGCATATAACATACTACTACATTTTCTACATAAATTTTCAACCAATTTCCCGAAAAAAAAACAATGTTCTCCAAACCCTTCCAATAAAAAAAATCCAAACCTCCGCACTTTCTCCCTCCTCGGTCCCTGTCCACACATACGCACAGCGGCTCATCGTTATAAGGGTACGATGCGCGCGCTGACCCTCGATATATTACGACGGAGGCTCGTCGTCTACTATCGGCTCGTATACGTTCGACGCGCACCTAACTATACACACGATGGCACTTCGCCTCGACGACTCGTCCTTGCTCTCGATATCTAGCGAGCGACATGCGCGCGCTAGCGGCCGAGCAAGCGACGTCTCTCTACACCTTCTCTCTCACTCTTTCTTGGCTCGTTACTTCTTTTTTGTTTCCTTTAGATTCGCCGGCTTTTTCATTCGATTTACGGCGCAGAAAGCGAGAAGCGTATATAGGATACAGCAGAAGTGTCCTCCCTCTCTGGGGGGCGGTGTAGCACACCGGTAATTCTTCCCTGTCACTTTTTCCGCTGCGCCGGCCCTTTTTCTCGCGTCGGCAAACTGCGTTATTCAATTTGAGATTATGCCCACGCTGATTGAATCTGCGGCGAGTGTTTGTTCTGCTGCGAGAAACTCGCTATACATATCGAGTAGACTGTAGGTTTTAATTTTAATACACGAGTGATGTGTATAATGCGTTTTGGTTTTGTATGTGTGAAGAGAAGATTCGATTTGTCATGTCGAGCGAGTGTGAGAATGCAGTCCTTCGGGGGAACGCAGTTTACAAAGTAAAAGTCGCGATCTTCCGCTTGTCATCTCTTGAGATTTCGAATTTTCTTCGCGAGAGAAAAGTTAAACGTACGCAGTGCGAACTGTGGGAAAAAATAAAATTCTTGGAAAATATTTGTATACCGCCGAGGCATTTGAAAATGATAAGCGCGACGATGATAAAAGAGCACTTGAACACGGGCCGCGTGAAATTTCATTTAGTTATGACCTGAAGTTTTCGAGTTATAACCGTGTATCAAAACCGACGTAAAACGCAATACACAGAACAAAAACCATAAAGCTGAGATTCTCATAAAAGCAGTGCGCAGAAATGTAGCTAGCTCGCGCAAAGCTCTTTAAAACGGCGAGATAGGGCTACTTAAAAGATTTACTTCATCTCTAAACATTCGCAGCAGAGCTGGAAAAAAGAAATCCTCGCGTGGAGTGTAAATTGCCGGTGTAAATAATAAATCGGCCGAAAGTTTCGGACTTCAGAGCTGTAATTCACAAACGACGCTTTAATTCTGCGTCTTAAACGCGGCTTTTAGCGTGGATTATAACCTCCGGTATATTTGGATATTAAGTGTAATAACCGAAAAGTATAAGCTGAAATCGCGTTGCGATCTAGTTGTGAGTGAAACTTTCTAAAAAGAAGATAGCTCGGAAAGTTTGGTCTGCGCGCAGCGCTATGCTCCGCGGCACTGCTAATGTATCCACTTATTTTCTAATAAGATTGCAACTTTAATTAACCTGTTAGTGCCGTATGCGTTCTGGAATCATTTGGATTATGTGGAACGCAAAAAAAAACTGGGGAGAAAAGGAATGAGGGTATATATTGAAATTCTTTAATTAAAATCTGGAACCCCGAAACGTTTTCTTATTTTCTCTTTATAAAAAACCTGATCATAATAATTATTTACATTCCAAATTTACGTTTCATCATAATGCGGACATATTCGTAAATATCTTTAAGTTTTTGTACGGCGCATCGTGTGGATACAATTACGCGCATATTACAACAATAACATAACACCCGCTCCATAAAATCCACCCTTGTACAGCCGAATAAAAATGATACCCAAACACTCGTACATGCCAGGCGTGAAAAACATTTGTTTCAAATACATTATGCATTCTTAAAAAGAATGTGACTGCAAACAAGAAACCATAACTACCTACAACGTTCGTTAAAGGAGGCTCCAATCAGCGACGTGCGTCATATGTCTCGAATGGCCTATACACGCACACACACACACACACGAGAGTGTCCCGTATGTCATAACGTCGCTCTCGACCAATAATCCTCGACCGAGGGAAAATCCTCCGAAATTACAGGCAGACACACGTAGGATTAGCGACAAAAGAGGAGAGCGGGGGCGTACACCCCAACAAGACTAGTCTCTTTGATTTCCGGTGTCACTGGGTCATTCGGTGGTGCTCTCCAGATGTATATATAGCTATACACGCGTTGCATATAACGGCTTGATTAACGAAGTGCGCGCCCGGGAGCAACTTGATGACTGTATTACGATGGCCTGTAATTCCTTGCCTGCAACCTTGATAACTATTTGCTCGTCGCCGAAGTGTATTATAGTAGAGCACATATATAGCGCGTACATAATGACGAAGCTAATGTGAATTATTCAAAAATATAATACTCGCGAGAGTTAACTTTTTGCCAGGTGAACGACGTGGCGCTTAAATGCGCGACGACGAGTTGTAGCGCGAAACTTTTCTCCTGCAGCTCTCGCGCGATTTTACTTAAGGCGAAGTATGCGTGTGTGTGTATGTGTGTGTATATATATATATATATATATATATATATATATATATCACAGCGAACATCGACGCGAATAGCGCCGCGTAGAAAGATCCTATTGTTTAAACTTATAATACTATCCCCAAGTTTCATAATTTATACTTTTAAAACTTGAGCTGCTCTCTCGTGTATTAATCATTTGCAGAGAGTGACATTATTTCTCAAGGGTGTATAAGAAGTACAGTATCGGAGCTTCAGGGCCATAATAGCGAGGGTTTGACGAAAGCGAGATTTTTTCTTCGGGACGAGTGAATCTCGAAGCGAGAGAGAAGAGAAGAGACGGAAAGAAAAGGAGTGTAATAGAGTGGTATAAGGTGTCGCTTGCTTTTTCTCGCAAACAACTCGCGGCAACCACGTCGTCGCCGCGCGAGAGTATCGCATTTCGCTCGGGCAATCGAAGAAGAAAAAAAAGTGGGTCGAGGAAGCCTGACAAAACAAATGGAACCAACAATATGTTCTTATGCGGTATACAATTCGTCGTAAAATGTGAATTCGCCTATATGCCGAGAAAGATGTCCTAGAAAAAGTACGAAGGGAAGCGCACGGATTCTACGCAACGATAATCAGCGACGCGCGAAGCTCTAGAGGGCTTATAAGCACCTCCGAGCTTTAACTCGGGGAAAATATGTCTTGTGGAAAAAAAAGCCAGTTTCAATGTTTCTAGCTCATTGGCTTCTGAAGAGAGCGGCTTTTATTGGCTCGATTTTTTTCTTTGTTCCTGTTTTGCTTTGCATGGAAAACGATTCGCTGTACGCTGGTATAATTGCGACAATTAGCTTTGCGTATACTCGAAGATAAACCGTATTCGAGCTAATAGCATCGTTTGAAATCAGGATCGCGATTATCGTAAAGGATAAATTTTCTTTTTGAATAAAATCGCGAACGCGTGCATTGCATCGAGGTACTTAAAATTTTACGGTTCAGCGATGCATAAAACATTTTTTAGATGCGCTATGCGTTTTATATTTTATAAAAGGGAAAGCTCTATCCGTAAACAACTTTGTTGCTCTCGGCATTTTTATGAATTATATAATATATTGGGAGAAGGTAAAATATTTTTAACATTTGGAAAATGCGTAAAACAGAGTCGCACTGCGGAAAATCTAGGATGTATCAGTTCAAACTCTGTGCGTTTACGAGCGAATGAGAATACAAGCTTGAGCCAGATTTGATTATTAAATTCGATTTTTGCTAGAAACGAGAGCAAAGTTATTTTTTAATGGAAAACTCGATCTTAAGCTTATTATTATGGTACTCTAACGACAAACTTTCGTCTCTCATTTATAAATTAAAGCACTACTATGTGACAATGAAAGTTTTAACTCATCGTTCGAAGCTGTATTATGCTAGAATATTAATTATATGCGTACCTATACTATAAGTTCGTATGTTACTACTAATACTCAAACAATAATATTTGTACCAACAAATCTTATAAAGCTTCGTACAGTGTTCTTTAAATCAAAACATATCTTTTTTTCATCAAAATCGTTCGTCCGCCTCAAACGTGGCATGCTTAGTTTAAATCAATTGAAAATTGCTTCTATACAGAAGAAAATTATAATTTAATTTTCCTAGATTGAAAATCGTCTCTAACCAACAAAGATAGGTGGCGCACAGACGTTTTTCCGTTTCCCTCGTCAAGTATCCGCAAGTCCAGTGCATGGTGGTAAGTCAGATGGCTGAAATAGTAAGCTTATATCGCAATTGATTCTAGGCACACAAACTTGATCTTTTATCAATTTTTAGATCATTACGTCCAAAGTATTTTTTTCTCTCTCATGTGTTTGAAAATAATTAAGTTTCATATCCTCGCGTAATTATATGCTCTCATCTAATTAAATTAGTTCCAGCCGACTAGCGCGTGTAAAATTAATCAATTATCCCAAACAAAAATTTTATAAATACACCCCCGCGAAATATCCACCACAAGCCGTCCGTCAAGCTTCAAGTACGTTCTTTTTATAAAAAAAAAAACTCCTCAACTAAGTCATACAGCGCCATCAATTACGAATCTGCGACGTGTTCCACAATAAATAACAGAGCAGTTTACTCACTTAATAAAGCTTCGAGTGCAGTGTAACTACGGGACCAGCTCCTCTCTCTCTCTCTCTCTCTCTCTCTCTCTCTCTCTTCCCAGAAGGAATCCTGCCACTAAATTTATAACTCACAAGCGAAAGCACACAATATCCTCTCTTCAGCGCGAGACGAGAGAAACTCGAGAAATAAAGAAAGAAACGCGTTGAATAAATCACGTCAAAAGATCCAAGCGATTCGGTTCCTCGGCTATTTTCACTTCACTCGCGCTACATCAGCCCGGGAGCCATGAAAAATTCCATGGACATCCGCCCATCGAAGTCCATGCGGGTGTATGTGTATATTACGTACGCGTATGCAGGGCTCGTCAAATTTTCAGGATCCCCAGCCTCTGACGTAAATATCCGCGCGACGGCGGGCTTCCGAAAACTCTCGCGCACTCGGTGAAATCGACTTCTCCTGCGCGCGGAAGATTTTCCCGGAAAAGAGCCTCCTGGTTCACATGGGGCAGATACGAATAAACGGTGTCTCGACTAGCGCCGCAGTCGAAGCGTAACAAGTAGTTCGTCCGGGAATCGGTCAGCCTGCGCCAAGCCACAGAAGGTCCATTTCCATGTTGAGCTTGCAAGCACAACGGTGTGTGTGTGTGTGGTACGGAGAGGAGAATCGAGACCTTATATAGGGGAGGAACGAAAGAGAGAAGCGATGAGTAGCGTGGATGATGCTCGCGTTTGGATCGAGAGGCGGCACGTGAACGCAACGGCGGAAGCGCTGACACTGAGAGCTAACGGTGAGCCGCATCGGGGGTTGCTTCTCCGCCGCCGCTGCCAGGGGGTCGGCGCAGGGGCTGGAAAGCTTGCGCGCGCTTTCTCTCTCTCGCTCGCGCTCCCTCGAGCTTGCGACCGGCAGTTGCTACCGCGACTCGCTGCAGGGAGCCACCTGTCGAAACGCGCGCGCGCGCGCGCAAGTCTCACAACTGAAGCTTGAGCCTTCTTTCTGCGTGATGATGGATATATGTATGTATACGTGTGTACGGGTGATGGACGAGCTGCGGCGAGCTTGCGCGCTTACCTCTATACAGGGCTACGCGTATACGAAGTTACACTGCTGTAGAGGAGTATGTTTTTGGAAAGGATGACTGTGAGATATATACGCGGATGTGGCTGTACGTATTGTTGGGATGGAGAGGAGTTTGTCGTCGTGCGTTTTGAATAGGTGTACCGCTTGCACCATTGAAATGGACTGGAATTTTATATCGTTGGATTTTAAGAGCTGTCTGATCTATTCAGTTCTGGCATTCTAGTTCTTCATTTTTTTTTTTTTTGGTTAAGCACAGATATTAAAAACACTTTTTATACGAGAATGTTCAAATAGTAGTGCATTAAAAAACAGTGAAGTATAGTAATTTCGGAATGTCTGTCGATTAGAAGTTTTATAATCTACTACTGAAGCTACAACAAGCTTTCAACTACTATGAAACTACAATATACATCCAAGTATAATTACAAGTTCAATGCTTATCATCATAATATTGTAAATTAGTATATGGTTCTGACTGTGGATAATTAGAGCTAAAGCATTACGTCTCACTAAATAATTACTGCCCGTCGTTGACGTAGGTAGCGCATCAGAGTTAATCATCCAGAAAAACGTAATAATTTCACAATTAACGATCAAGTGTCGTTAAATAATGATTTAACGAAACGTCAAAGTGTCTCGAAACAATATCAAAGTTTTAATTACGAATTGAATCGTTTCAGAAGCGTCGACTTGTCCATTCACAACTATTGCCATTAATTACGTTCAATCCTTTGACGTCGAGCTGAAACTATTTGAAGTAGACGATTTACAAAGACTAATATGGCTACAGTGCGCTCACGTACGTACAAGTGGTTGCCAGGCAGCTGGCGCTTCGACGCATTTGCAAGCACAGCCCGGCTCATTGAAGATAGTATGGTCATTTTGTTGCACTACGCGAGCCACTGACGTGCCGATATTAAAATATCACGTGGATCTATATAGCTATACGTGCGCACGTGCGAGGGTCACTCTACTGTTTGAATCGTTTTACTGCTCTGCGACCCGACGGAAAGCCAATCACGGCGAAATAAGTACAATTAAGGTTAATTGTTTGGTATACAAGTATATTTATTATCACGTCTGAAGGCAATTAAATGATTTAAGTTTTCAATTCATAAAAGCTCTATTAACTCTACTTAATCAATTGAAAGAAAGATTTCATCTCTCTTTATCTCATTATTCCCTTAAGGTGTTTGCTGCTAATTAACCTGGCGTCGAATCAGTCCCCTCTAATACTACTGTGAGTTATTGGAGATATTACAAACGTACATTAACTCGTTATTATGCGCGAATAACCATAACCACAAGCTGGTATACACGCGAGCGTACCGCAACCCGATGCGCATATGCACATACCTGCTAAATTCAACATGAGAATTTACAGTTTCTCGCGTTTCGTCCCATGCATCATTAGTGTTTAGAAATGAATAAATATAATCTGTATCAAATAAATCGATTAAATTTAAATTAAATTAAAACCGCAGAGACAAAGACACGAGTATGCAAATTTTTGTTATTATTTTCGGATTTTCAAAATCCTAAAAGGATCTAAATATAGAACTAAGCGAATTTCAAGTATAGGGTGGATGGCTTGTATCGACGAATTTCGAGAACAGAAACTGTGCCTATCCCGTATCGAGGTACATACCGTATCCCGAAAAGCTCGTATTTCATCAAGAAAAGAAGCTTTCACAGCATCCTGAAAGCTTGCTGACTTATTGATGCTCTGATATACGTATATATTGTGTGTCACAGCGTGAAAATTTCCTGGAATCCTCAAATTCGATTTTTTTTACTTCGGTATACAAAGCTGCTTTAGATTTGGTTACGGACTTGCGGCGGGATATTTTAGATAAGCGTATATCCGACAATTCAATAAATTGTAATCGAATAAAAAAACACCAGGATTTTGATATGTGGACGAGACATTGCGTAGTAGTTTATTAATTATTTATTTTGTATGTTTCAGTTCTTATAAACTTAAATAGATTTAATTACCATAAATATGCATTTGCAGAGAATACGAACTTAATCAAAATAAACGTTTCAGTTCCTTAACGCATTTTTACCGAGGTATATGCATACAGCACACACAATATATAAATAGATATAATATAAAAATTGGATAACCCGGAGGATGCGCGCCCGTGCGCGATAACGAGTAAAATAGCCGTCCAATAAAAAAGCGTCCCCGAAGGAATGTAAAAATCTAACTGAAAAGTACTGTGAAGTATGCGTATGAGGCTTGAAAAATTTGCTTGTCACGTACTGTTCAAGTGTAGCGAAACGAATTTCTCTCTTAACGATTCGGAAAAATCGCGAGATACGTTCGGTTCGTGACTGGAAATGGAAATGACACTCCTTGTTACACTTGCAGCGGAGGCAAAAACAATTCTGGTTAATAGCGGTCACTTTACCGCAAAAACCTAATAGTTCTAATTCATGGAATTGAAATAAGTTGTTCCTATATTCAGCGATGTTCTCTCGGTGTTCACTTCATAAGAGTAATAAATTATTGAAACAATGAGATTTGTGCTGTTTCATGATTTACCTTAAATTTAGCTTTAATAAACAACTCTTTGTGTGTGTAAATCTCAGCATGGATGGATGGGAATAACAAGTTTACATAAGTCTCTTAGGAGATAGTTTGACTTATTGATCAAGGACGCTGTATAATCCTGATCAAGAACAGCATAGTCATAAAGAAGACTTAACTCTCCCCAGAGGCATCTCGGAGGTATTTGATAGTACCGTATCATAGAACAAATAAGTTTTATCGGAAGCAGCTAGCGCAGTAGAACATCGATATTGTATTTAATTTATGAGACGTAAGCGTTATAGGTTATATTAAACTATTCTTATATGGTATATCGTATTCAACTCTAAAATTACACAAATTTTCAATTACCAAACATTATAAGGGAGTATTTATTATGTACTTACTCGTTTCAGTTCACGCGTTGCCAAAAAATCCACGAACGCAAACGCCAACAAGAGTCTTCACACGTATACTCATCTCGCCCCATGAATCCCCTTCTCACCTCTCTCTCTCTCTCTCTCTCTCTCTCTCTCTCTCTCTCTCTCTCTCTCTCTCTCTCACTCTATAGCCACCAGTCAAGCAAGCCCGGCTCGATCTCCGATTCGTCCCCGACTAACCTATCCTCGCTCGGCGTTCAAAAGGGCCAGCGGCAAAGTCTCCCTCTCTCCTTTTTCCGATGGACGCTGGGACCGGTGGCGTTGACGCGACTGCTGCAGAGCGCCAGTTAGTCGCTCTCGAACCGTTGGGCTGCGAGAGTTCAGGCGGCCATTACATCCGTGTGCTCCTCTCCGGTATTTATTCCCCTCTCCGATGTGTGCCGCTCGTCCTCCGTGAGAGTTGCATCGTGTGTTCCTTTTTCCACGAATCTTCGCGTGTGTGTACGCAAAGCTGGTTCAGCGTAAGTGAGCAGTGATGCTGTACAGCTAGACACAGGAGAGTTTGTGTATATATATATATGGGTGCGCTTGCGTTTGTTTACAAACGTTACAGCCTCGCCTGCGGTGGGGAGGGAGAGCAGGACGAGCTTGCGGCGATTTGGATGACAGCCGAAAGCCGTTAATCGGAACTGGATCGTCCAAGTGGCATTGTTGACTCGCTGAAACTCCATTGGCGGCGCACTTTTTTCGAGGCTGGCTGGCTCATTGAATGCACAGGTAAAGTCTACATACTAAATTTAGATTCGAACGAACGGACTTTTCGTTTTATTTTCGACCAATTTCGACTGCAGGATCGGGTTTAAATTGAAAAAAGCGCACGTTTCAACGCCGACGAGTTATTTCGCGCGATAAATCGTGGGTAACGAGTCTGTCATCGACGTCATACACGATTAAGGAGATGTGGCAGCTAAAAGACACTGTTTTTCTGGTCCATGAAACTTTTTAAATAAAGCGTGTGATGAAAAACCAAGACCAGAGCGCAAGTGTTTTACTTAAAGAATCATTTTACCGCAAGAAATTGACAATTGGACTCTCAGTTTTTTAACAAGTTTTGAAATTAGAACGGGTGTTTACGCGATCTCAGCGCTAACCTTAAAACTAATTAGTGCCAATAAACTTTTTATTATTTAAATTTCCATCAATATTAACAGCACAGCGCCATTCTATTACGTTTAATCAATCATTCTACCGAAAGAAAAAGTTAATTGGACTTTTGGTTCCTTTTTGGCATTTGAATTACGAAATACCTCGTGGCGTACTTCGGAAGCTTTAGCTCCCACATCCCCTTAAGCTTAATCAGGCCGTGATTGTGTTTTATAGGTTCGACTCGCTTTCCCCTTGATCGAGCGATATCTCGCTAAATCACCAAGCGGCGTGAATTGAATCACCTACATGGCTATTAAATCGAAATCATCCCGTCGCGCGCACTGGGCAGTAAAAAACACAAAACTTCCATCCCCCACACTCTCGAACACTGTACACGAACGCTCACAACTCGGCACGTAACGCATTTAACCGCGAGCACACGGCACATCGTCGCGCAAACGCTCTCGCCTGAGAAAAACCAACAAAGATAGAGAGCACTATATCAGACCAGTATTTTTCCGACTCTGTATATAGACGTATAAAACACTCTCGCACGCAGAATATGGACTCGGCAAAAAGGACGACGACGACGACTACGTGCAGTCCGGTGAACGGCTCGATACTAAACGGTGGCCAGCATCAACGGCGCTCGATTCGCGACGAGGAGCTCGCTCGTCTAGAGGCCGAGATCAAGAAGGCGTACGTGCTCAAGGCGCTGCACGCGCAATTGGCCGAGCAGGAGGCTGACCGTTTGGCCGCGGAGGCCCAGGCGAGAATCGAGCACGAGGTGGCGCGTTGTCGGTCCGACGCCGAGCACGAGCAGCGACAGCGGGCTCGAGAACTGGAACTGAAGAAGCGCACGGACGAGCTGAAGCAGACGCTGGATCGGCAGGTCGAGGAGAAACGTGAGGAGCGATGTTTGCTAGAGGAGGAGGAGCGCAAGGAGCGCAGGCTGCTGATGCAGCTCGATCGAATTCGCGAGGAGAAGGACCAGATGGAGAGGTTCAGGAGAAGAGAGGAACTGGCCGAGCAGGAGCTGCTGCAGAGACTGGTGCAGCAGGAGATTCGCGCCATAGAGAGGAGCAAGCTGAAGGAACGGGAAGCTCTGGAGGAGCTGAGGAACGAGAACTACGCACGGGAGCTCGGGGAGAGGTCCGAGAAGCTGAAGAAGCTCCAGCTGAATGCTCGGAAGAGGAGGGAGGAGGCCATAGAGAAGGTCGCGAAGATGCTGCTGGAGCTGCAGGCCGAGCGGAGCGAACGCCGCCGTCTCATGTCGGACCTGATGCTCGAGGAGGTGAAGATCGACGTGGAGCTCGAGGCGCGCGAGGCCGAGCTCAGAAGGCGGCAGAAGATGCGCGACTACGCCGAGGGCCTCCAGGAGCAGATCCGCTTCGAGGAGGAGTGTCGCAGGCGCTTCCTCGAGCGGGAACGAGAGTTCGCCGAGGCCGTGATGGTCAAGGTCATGCAGTCGGAGACCATGGAGCGGCTCACGGCCGAGGTGAGGAGACGACGCCGACTGGAGTACCGCGAGGAGCTGGAGCGCCTCATGCGGCAACGGGAGCAAGCCAGACTGGAGGAACTGGCCAGACTTCGCGTCGCCTTCGAGGAGGAGCGCAAGGCGGAACTGGCTGAGAAGGAGGAGGCCAGGAAGGCCAGGCTGATCCTGCTGGAACAGCACATGGACAACGTCGCCGATTTCATGAGCCGGAAATCCCTGTACGAGCGGGAGAGGGGCGTCGTCGAGGAGTCGCGCAAGAAGAAGTAGAACTCGCGATAATAACGTTTCGTAAAATTACGCAACCGGCTAATTTGAATGAACGTCCATTCTATTTTGGTATTATAGATGACAACACTAATACGCTACGCAGGAGCGTCGTGGTTCCAGTCGATCGATTTCTCATCCCAGACGCGATGAAGTTATTTTCAAGTCAATTTGATCGACTCGCTTGCATCGCGAAATTAATTCTCGGCGCGTACACACCTTGTATATATACTGGTATAATAATGATCACGTTGGAGCGAGGAGAGTATAATATGCATGTAGGATATAGAGAGCGTTAGCAACGTGTTTTCATAGAACGGCATCAATTAGAACGTCTTAATTGGATTTAATAATACGTGAATACTGATCGAGATGCGCGAGGCTTGTACACGCTCCGCTTTAGCTTTAACGACCGTTAAAAAGGAAGTCTCTCCGCAGCCTTCCGCTTCTTTCGAACGAAGCATTGTAAGAATCGCTGTTGTTGTTAATCCTGATGTTAGTTTATTCCTAAAATAAATAAATAAAATAAAACGCCAATAAAAACCTTTTAACAGCCTAAAATTCATCCAATTTATTCCAGCGCACGCCTCTCGCGCTCTCCGGAACTCGCAATGAAATAGTTTTAATAGCTCGCCGCGCTCGCTCGAAGTACACAACAACAAGGCAGACGCGGGCCGCGACCGATAGAATCTATATGTACGCCCACTGCACACCTGTCGACAGGTGCTTGTGCAGAGGCGCGACGTCGCTTCGATAATTTCAAGATTTCCGAGGGGCACAGACAAACTCAAGAGACCGTTGGGATTTCCCGGAAACAACTCTTTCGCAGATCCTCGCTCGAAAAGCCGGACATAGACGTTCGTAAAATCTCCGCGGCAGAGACTCGGGCTGGCAAGAGCTCTCGCTAAATTTAACAAGGCTATTACGGGCGCAGTCGTTACCGGATTTATCGCTCGAGTGTAAAATAAACGACAGCGAAACACATAAACGCTGGCCGTTAAGCGGGAGATTTTTCGGTTCTCCAAAAGTAATTTCTAGCCATTTTTTTTTTAACAGTTCGGCGCTCCTTTTTTACCGACTGGCTGTAATGGAGCGATAGTTCCGAAACCGTCGAGTAGAATATAATATATTATAGACTCGTCTCCCCCCTACTAATAAAACTCATTAATAAGAAAGTTTCCGAAATGAGTCGGAGGTGTCTCGCAAACTCTCCACACGACTTCCGCTGGGCCGTTGCGGCAACAGTTTTCAAGAGGAGCATATGTAGAATGAGCCTCGCGCCGCTGACTTTCGTGGGAACACGCGCACCGGCAAACGGGAAGGAGAAGGTATATAGTCGCCGAAGCCAACGGGCAATTTCTTTCCCGAAGCAAGAAACGTAATGGTGCACGTCTTCGCATCAGCTCTTTTTTCGATTTCTGTCCTATACTACACTCCCACCAATCATTATATCCCTCGTACAGAGGGCTCTACTTTCGATTTGCCCGCGACTTCATCAATCTAATGCGATTTGCTAACGGAACTTTCGACTGTAGGTATTACAAATAGCCCCAGTCTTCTCCTCCCGGTATCATCAGCCCTCCTACCGTCGTTTTTTTTGATACTCGAACGAGATTCCCTTTTTGCAAGTTCGACCCTCACAATCACAGAAGTGTATAAAGAGAACTGTTCCAAGTTAACAAAGTCGGCTCCTCGAGAGCGAAAAAGTCCATATAATTTCGTTTCCCCTAACTCATCCTCATTGTCGAGTATCCCACACACACCTCCCTGGTAATACACAGCCTTAAAGCCGCGTCACACGCACGATGATCGATGACTCTCCTTCTTATAGGTATGCAGAGAGGCGATCATCAATATTAAAAATTCAAACTCAAAATATTTTCCAGAAAATACAATCAACCGCTCTTACGCGCGCGGGCGACACCCAGCCCGCCGCTTTGAATAACAAAGCCTCGTCTATAAATCAGCAATCATCACTCTTTTCATGAGTACAATGACCCCCTCTGCATACAGAGTATATCGCGCCCCATGAATCACTTTGGAAACCGAAAACTTTCAGCCCGGCTCTATACGTATACTGTAACAGCGGCAGCGGTAGCATCCCTCGGCTTATGTAAATCTTTCCCGCCTATGCTCTCTCTCTCGCACCTTTTGAGCTGCAAAGGGACCCCCCGCCGATGTCGCACACAATCGACTCTAATAATGAGATTCCGGCGGAGCGGTGTAGCGCCTGCAGCAGTACTTTCCGAGCCGGAAAAGCCAGTCTTTTTTCTCTCTGTATAGCTTACACAGAGAGAGCAGAGATGGAAATTCGAGATTTGTTCGGAAGCTCGAGGGCTTCGCCAATGTATTATATCTTCCCCGCGAGAGATTATTTGCTCCGCATGAATAATATAATGGCAGACGGTGTTGCGGAATTGGAGATATTGCGTTATGCGCCGACTGACCGAAACTCTCTTCACCCCATTCGAGTCGACCGATATCACGAGTGGCGGCTTGAATTATTCGTTATTTCGACTTTCTATAATTGCCTCGAATCATCCCTGCAATTTTCGATCAGAACTTTCGATTCCATAACGTGTATAATAAAATAACCGAATCGCAGTAATTTAAAATTTCGCATCGCTCTCTACATACGTAACGCGAAACTATATATACACGACGACGACGTCACACACTGCGCACGCATCTGTCATTGTTGCGTACGTTCGCGCAGGAGGCCGACATTAAACGACGATAGATCATCTCGCTCGGTCCGCTCTATATAAACTCCTGACTGCTGGAGATCCGCTGCCCCTTTCCCCTTTAATTTATGATACGCAGAGAGAGCGCAGTATAACAGCAGCGACAGCAGCCTTGCTCTCAATGGGGTATCACGACGCGCGACGCATAGAATCATTTGTTGCGCATCGAGGCTTTTCCGCAACTCTTCTGTCATGCGTCATATAAGCCCTTTTTTTGCATCTTATCGCGACGTGCCATGCGCTTGTATAATACTGACACACACACTGGACGGCTCGTCTCCCCTTGCACGAAACGCTATGTGTGTGTGTTTTTTTTCTTCTCTTCTGAATAAGGGAGGACTTTTTTTCAACGACGGCGGGGCCATTCATATGATACACTTATTTAAAGTAGGATGTATGCCCGGCGCGTTTACCGGCCGACAATGAGCGCTCGACTTTTCGAGCTCGAGGGCTATTAAGGTGATATAATGCGCGAGCGCGCTGCGTGTATTTACACTGGGGATGTCTTGCGCGCAATATTTATACGCGGACGCGTGCGCATGTTAATCGACGTCGTTAAACGCTGCGTGTGATATATCGCAGCGTTTTTTTGTTTTTCTACGTTTGTTTATGTTGTGTATGCCTTATTTCGTTTCGCGCGCGAGGACGGACAGTTTAGCGATAAGCTACTTTCAACTTTTATAGTCTCTGGAACAGTATAATACCGACGAAGATGCATAGCCTGACGAGAGAGAGAGTATTAAATAAAGTTCGTTTACATCTCGTCGCTGAACGTTTGGATCCTTGTTATTAAAAAAAAGCGACGCACACGTTTAAACGCATACGTTAATTATGATTTACCGTAGCGCACACGATATCAAGGCAGAAAACTGATATTCAGCAGCGTCATCCCGATGGCTTATTTCCGCTCGATTGATCCCCGAGACTGACGATCAAAATGAAAAGCATTTGTCACGCATTAAATTGCACGAATCTAACCGGCCGCTATTATGATTCTGCAGACTCATCGGTATACGCGAGATCGAAGCTGACGCCCTCCCCTCCCCCTTTCAGTCTCTGTAGTGTTTTTGCGTATACGCAGAGATCACGAGTGTTGTGTAAACGGGCTTTGACAGTTCTATGCGGGCTACTCGAGGCAGACAAATGCGAGAAAGACTCCGGATAGTTTTTGACTGTCTCGGGCCAGCGACGATAGATGGCGCACAGGCATTTTCCTATAAATGATGAAATTTGCGCAGAAAATGATTAACAAACACTGCTTTACAAACAAAGATCTGCTCAATCGTCGAAATAATGCGCCAACACGCTCAAACGCATCACGATTTGCAGCACCTGCGCTAAAACCGACAAACAGCCTTCATTGTCTCGCGAGGCAAAAAGATGAAAACCGCGAGCATCAACAGCAGAAGAAAGTCATCACGACAGTGCAAGAATACGGGCGAGGAATAAAAAGGCGAAAATTTATCGCAGGAAGCGAGGAAAGGAGAGCGAACATAAAGCCACCCCCCGCTGCGAGCTCCCCGGATATCCTGGCGAGCGCAACACGATCTTCAAACCTCCGCCGCGCACCAGCAGCACCGGTGTGTGTGTGTCTTTTCTTTGCGGCGTCACATAGCAGTAATTTGCGAATCTGTCGCTGCACGCGAGGCGTAAAATTTTGCTCGGAGAGATCGACTGCGCTCGTTTTTTTTTTTACCGGAGATCGAATATGACTCGCGAGTGAATTTCGCGTTTGCGAGGCAAACACGTGTCAAACATATTCTTTTCGGCTCCAAGGATGGTGTGGGGAAAGAAAGAGAATTGCGCGAGATGCGGAAGTGTGCTTTTCTTAAAAAATTATATTTGAAAATTATATTTGATAAAAAAAAACTATAAGAATTCATGCGCGTTTGGAAATCAAGCTTCGAAGAGCACTCTATCAGCTTCTCTCAGCGCCACCCACGACGCTTATAATACAAGTTTGAAGAAATGTCGTTTTCGAAAAGAATAATATCCCAGGGAAGCTCATACACGAGAGGAGGAGGAAGAGAGACAAGTTTCGGGACGAGAGTAGCTGTAAACTTGGCGAAGTATAATTGTCTCGCGAGTGCTTTATATACAAGCTGGCCGTCAGTGTGAATATGATACAATGGGACCCCCGAGAGTCTTGGAAGTTTGATTTTTCTCTTCAGGCTTTTACTGTGTCCCTCCCTCTTTCTATGTTTGCGTTTATATAGGTTTGTCTGTTTACGCTCGTAGCGCATGCAGTTGCTGCTGTTTGAATTAATTGGACGACAAACTTTTCAATTGAAACTTTCCGTCTGTGCAACTCGCGTGTGTCTGCTGGTCACGAAAGTTCGTTTTATTGTGGAAATTTATATGCGTCTCTCCGCAAATATCAAGGCGGTCGTTCGCCGCAGCAAGTTTTTTAATCGTCGAATTTCGTACGGGCAACGTTGAGAGAGAAAATAGAATTTCGTCAATGCAGGAGAAAATGCGCAAACGCGAAAGGAAGAGAAGAAACCGCTCAAATCCAGTGAATCTCTGACGAGGGGGTTCGTTCGATCAACGTCAAAAATCCCGAAAGACACGCTTCATGCGAGAGAGTAGACAACATCTCGATTCCCCCACGCCGAAAAAGGGCGCACACAGTGTGCGTGGAGGTATATTTTTTCTTTCCGCATCGCAGAGGGGTTACTCTCTCTCTCTCTCTCTCTCTCTCTCTCTCTCTCTCTCTCTCTCTCTCTCTCTCTCTCTCTCTCTCTCTCTCTCTCACTCTCCCTTTGTCCGTTTCTTTTTTTTCTCTCTCGCTCTCTTTCTGTGACTCGTTCCTAGCTTTCGTATACCTATAGGACTTTTTTTCACCAGAGGGGCTAAAGTGTCATCTACCAGAGGGATTTGAAAGGCGAACTCGTCGAGAGATGTGACGAAAAAAAGAAGCTTTAGAATCGCAGGCGGTGTGAATGATGTGTGCGTAAGCTCGCACCTAGTATATATTAAGAGAATTAAGGAAATTTTGGAGTATAAGTAGGTGCGGGATGTGATGTATAGCGTATTTTGGAGGAGAAAAAACCGTAGGGGCTTGACTTCATTGACTGTCCACTCAATCGGAATATGCATTTATTCCGTGAGTTATATTGTGGATTCAGGGCGATTTTAATACCGAAAAATTGAAAAATAACGTTTAATCGCAGCAGCCAACATGTTCACACCCTGTGGCAATAAGCAGCTAAACTACATAGCACAGTCGCGCGCGTCCGAAAACAATTAAAGAACAGAAGGTCTCTCTCTCTCTCTCTCTCTCTCTCTCTCTCTCTCTTTTTATCTGCCTCTAATTGAATTTGCTGCTCCGTTTGAAAGAACCCGCATGAAAGGAATTCCATCGCGCCTGGGCCACACCACTGCAACAGCCAGTAGCGCAGAGAAACATATGGCATATATCCTTCATACCGATTTCCACACCGGAATAAAAACAAAAAGCCGGCGGTGTAAAGCCCTTCTCTCCCCCTCCCCCAACGTGTACACATTTCTCTCCCTTTTGCAAAAATCGGATTGAAATAATCAGATCTACAAGCCGGTGGATATTCGCGGCGAGTGTAACCGAAGCCCCGAACGAAAATTACTGTAATCCGCTGGGCGGATGAAAGAAATGCGCCTGCGGTTCGAAAGAAAGCGAGAACGAGGCCACAGCCGCATATAGCGCGGCGGAGACGAGAAAGAGAGAGAGAGAGAGAGAGAGAGAGAGAGAGAGAGAGAGAGAGACAGAGGTCGCACCAATATGTTCGACACTCTCTACAATACTGCAGCTAGCGCGGAGCGCGATGATGCGTGTGTTCTCTAACGTGCGGCGCGCGTCTGACGGACAGCTGCGAAGCGTCACCGTTATGCTCGCTATATAGTAGCCGCCTGTGTAGTACTCTACCAAACCGAGTAACGTACAGCCCCCTGCTATATGTATGCGTACTCGAAACCCCTGTGCGTGTATGTGTGTAGGCTACGGCTCTCCCTGTATATGGTCTACGTTGCGCAAGATGCATCAACGCAGTGAATATGCATATATGTGTGACGACAATTGACTCGTACCTAATGACTGTGCTGATGAATCAAGCTGCCGTGCGTGTGCATGTAGTGTATGAGCGTCGAGTGTTTTATATCGATTATTCGACGCTCTAAAAATTCAGAAGCGATCGATCGAGTTGCGTTAACGCATTTGAACATTATTTCAACGTGCAACGAGATAAATCAGATAAAAAGCCTGACGAATCAACCCACTCCGATCGCTATATAACGATGCAAGAATGAATCGTCCGATTCACCGGGCTCATCGCTGCAGCATCAGACGCTCGGGCAAAAAAGCCGTACATTCTACAGATGCCTGCGTGTCTATCCACACCAGCAGCACACGATCTCCTCTTCTTTTTCCAAACAGAGACAGAAGCTAGTGTACAATACACAGCGAGATTTCACGCGCGCTTTGTGTTATTACGCTGCGCTCACGCGAACTTTCGAGCGCGAATAATATCTCATTATGCAAAATCTGCCCATTGTGCGATACTATAACACCGAGCGCGCCTAGGCTTGTCTAATACACACACACAGAAACGCATCGCACTTCCGCATCTGGCTTATAAGACGAGCCACTTCACTTTTTCCTCTTCCATAGCCGCATTAGATCCTTTCTCGCGCGAGAGCTTGGGACTATTATACAGCTGCGCTGGGGATTGAATTCTTCTGAGCGAGCTGCAGGTTGTACAGTTATATAGACGCGAGAGAGAGAGAGAGAGAGAGAGAGAGAGAGAGAGAGAGAGATGCGGGGCTCGAGTGCGTGAGCGCGCGTTGATTGAGCCAAAAAGTTGATTCTTCCTTTTGGAGATCGATGCCGGCGTAATTGCTGTCATTTTTGCAACCTTGTAGGCTGCAGCTTTTTGCGATGGGGAAACTGTGGGAATTCACGCAAGGAGATGGGCAGTTAAAGTGTGGCAGAAGGGGTGCAGGAATTAAATTGATTGAATTTTTTAAGCAGTTCAATAAAATCGAACGCGATCATATGTCCTAATAGACCTGTTCGACCGCAGGGCTGTTCGCGAGAGCCTCCGGTAGATTTACGTTACGACGAATCAAAGCGCGTAAATCATCCCCGAGCGTACACGCATATATAGCGCTAAACAAGCCGTTACTCAGCGGATACCTATATCTTCTCTCTCTCTCTCTTTCTCTCTCTCTCTCTCTCTCTCTCTCTCTCTCTCTCTCTCTCTCTTTGTCTTCTATATAGGTGCAATGAATAAACGTCGCGTTGCCGCGCGCAGCGCAGTGTATTAGACGTTAACGGAACAATAGAATTATAGGAGAGATAGAGGCGCAGCGCAGCAACGGTATGCGGGTATTCGTCACTCGTGCGGATTCCTTTTTTTTATCGCGCTCTCGACGGATTGAAAGCGCGAGATGATGCATGTGTGTGTGTGTGTGTAATCGCGCGTGTTATTATTAGATGGGTGATACAATTTTTAGTGGCATCGAACGGAATCGGATGATCTTCGTGTGTGGGGTATAAATAAAAGCTCGTCAAGGCTGTTACCGTGCCGACTCTTTTGGTTTCTGCATAAATAGTTTATACAACGAGATTGAATCGTTAATATACACGCGCGCGAATCATAAAAGTTATTGCATCAGAGACTCTAAATCTAGAATATACCGTTTCGAACGAGTATACTAGCCCCGAATTCCCTTGACTGCAGTGCCGGAGTTGGAGTGTGATTAAATTAACACTCGCTAAGGGCTTCGGGGCGCGAAGTTGTATACAACCAGAGACTTATATATAATACACCTATCCATATGCACATACTTCAAAAACACAACCACTCACAGCAGCTAAAACATTGTTTCTAACGATCGTCATCACGTCTCCACTTACAGATAGACGTCAGACGAAAGAGCATCATCGACAACAACTCGAGGGAGAGGCAGAGAGTATTAGGCACCGATGCAGCTGTCCCGATGATGAACGAGTTCGCCGATCAGCAGCGTCCGTTCAACCGGAATGGGAAGGCACTCAGGTGTGGTTATCACTGTGTATGCTAAAACAGAGCGACTACCGTGTTTCAATTCCAAGGCGAGCCGACGCTTCACCCCCAAGTGTCCGCTTGCGGATGCTTGTGGGCTTGCGCTTATTGTTCGATTGGATTTATTCGTTCTTCTCTCGACAATTATTTTAAGCACCTACTAAACGAGTGATATCATTCTGTTCATATAATAGGTATTTCTTCCAGAGCGTCCAAAAAGAGTGCGTTGTACTACACGACGGACTGCGGTGGTGACGAGAACGACAACTTCGAGCACAACCTCCAGCAGCGCAGCGTTTCTTTGGTGAGCATTAATTTCTTACTCAGCTATGCGCACGCGAAAGCAAAATAAAGTCATACAGCAATAGCACTAGTCGCGTCTCTAATAAGTAGCTATCAATCCTCTCTTACACTCCCTTCTTTTTTTCCCCGCATTAATTCCGCGCCACAGCCTCGCGGAGAGTATTGAGACAGCCTGGAATTAAGTCGGATGCGCAGCGCGCTCGCGTCTTGCTCAATAGAAGCCGCGCATATAGAGTCTCATCTATGATTTGTCCCGAGAGAGTCGTGCGTAACGACTCGATGACGCTGGATAAAAATCGAGGCGAAAAAATCCGGGATCTTGATTACACTCTCCGCCGCGTAGATCGAGGCGGATGATTTCGTTCGTTAGACTACGCTGGCGTCTCTCCTTTTTTTTTGCTTTCTGTAATGAAGCCTTCGTTATACGCGCTCGCGCGCAATTAAAACTACTGAGAAAGCGTGTGATCGCGACGAGAAAATTGCGATTTCGAAGATTAGTCGCGCAGGTGACTTCGCAGGCGTGTTGCACTCGAAGTATGCGGCGAACCGTTAATTGAAAAGTGGTTGGTATGGCTAATCCAAAAGAGAATAATTGAACACCCACATCGAAGCAAAGCCATCTCACCCGGCGCATAACAATCTCTCCAAGCTCTCCTCTCCTCTCCGGCATCATCGGAGAAAAAAGCAGCATATCCAATAAGGGACGAGACGTACGTTTCATTCGTCGCGGCTGGATTAACAGCGATAGATAAATGGTTCGAGAACAGCACAGCCTATACCTGTATCCAGCCAGAGAGACCAGGAAGCTCCGACGTCTCGTACACTTCCGGGTCTATCTCTCCTCTCGTGCGCGCGAGAGGGGCGTATACGTCTTTCGCATCGGACTCGCAACACCCGCGCATTAACTCTCCCCCCCCCCCTCTATGATTAACGCAGCCCCGCTGGCGGTATTATACACGGATTTTAATTGCGCCGCCAGATTCTCTCTCTCTCTCTCTCTCTCTCTCTCTCTCTCTCTCTCTCTCTCTCTCTCTCTGTCTGCATATTCAAATACACGAGCTCGCGCGTGTACGCTTATAGAATCCAATTGAATTATCACGAGCGAGCACGTTGACTTCGTTCCGGAGAGTGAGAATAGCTAGCGCTTTTCAAGATTGATGCTGCACTCGGACGCGGCTCGTATTATCATAATACTCTGGATTCATACTCGAGAGAGCGAGCCTTTGAATTTTCGACGTCGCGCTTATTGTGCAATTAGATCGTAAGGCCTCGCTTTTGTATTATTAAATTTGCCCTATGACTACGAGGATTTGTCGCGCATAAAACTTAATTGGATTTGAACTATTTCTGCGCTATTCGCGAAGGCGAGAGAACGACGAGTTTGAAGGACACGCGGTGTTTCGCGCGAGAGCTAAATTGCTTGGAATTATAATCGAATGCCCGAGCTGTGTGTGCTTTTTGGGGTAAATATTTTAGTCTTAAATTTATCGATCGCTTTGTGTTCATCATCGGCTATTATAGCACATCGGGATCTCGCGCAGACAAGGCCGTAAAAATTAGAGCAAACGTGTCTGCAAATTCCTCCGAGAAGAAACTTCAGTTTAAATTGCCTCTCTTCAGCAACAGCCGCACGCTCTCATCTCCTGCCCGTTACACATAGCCGTATAGGAATGTCAAGTTAAACGATATTTTATTACACGCGCTTTCCGGTCCGATGTCGCGCGAGAAATAATGCTCTTCTCACGCGATCGCCGCCGACGTCTCTCGAGAAAGACGATACAGCCAATCGTTGAGTATACACCGTGTGCTGCTGCGCCTAGTTTTGCGGTTTGGAGCTAGAGCTTCGCCTGATGCCTCGGGACAAGGGTTATTTCTCTTTTTTGCTTTTTTCGTCATTATTTCCGACGCCTCTCGGCACCGACGCCCTTTGGCGTATGCGAGATAAAATCGCTTTTTTATTGGGCTAATAGGACGAGATGTGAGGAGATGGAGTTTGTTTCCTCGATTTTGACTTTATCGGATTTTAATACTCCAGCGAGCAGCATGAGTCTTAGGCGTTGTGCTGTGTACATAAAATTTTTACGACTGCGAGTGGGTAGGGCGATATATTGAAAAATAATATCCTTGAGAATTAAACTTGCCCGCGACGTAATTATGCGCACGAATGCAGGAGGCGAGCTGCAATCGAGATGAGAGTACTGTTAAAATCGCTGCGGCTTCTGAAGCAAACACACCATCCTTCTCGTGACTGAGGCCAATTTAAGCAGCTTCGAGTGAAGGTCGTGTGCCGCTGCGGAGTAGACGAATTCAAAACATAACATCAGATGAATGATTCATTTTTCCCTTTTTGAAAGCTATAGAAGTGGCGAATCTACGGCGAGGCTATAAAATTTCATTGCGGGAGTAACTAGCGATATGATGTCGCATCATCAAGATATATGCCGTGAATTTATTTTTCATACGTATATTCTCTGATTGAAGAAATTCGATAATACGACGGCTTGAGCAAGCATCCGGTGGTCAGCTCTTCCATACCGGAGAACCTTTTCATCTTTTTGGCTCTCCGTCTCTGGCTAACGAAGATAGGTGGCGCGAAGGCACTTTTTCTACAAGCAACATATTTCCCGCAACACTATCTGCGCCAACGGTGCATATATAGAAGCGATGTACTGCCTATGTCAAAATCGATCGTTTGATCTACTGTTTGGGCCGTTCATACTACAACTGCAAAAAACTGAGTTCGCATTCAACTTTCGAGTTTATTAATACACCAATTTACAGAATTATTTGCGCATTGTCGTAGAACGCGAAATTTTCCTCGCCTTGCGCCTTAATTTTATTAATATTTCATCTCATTTCTTTCACCCAAAAATCGTAACAAAAAAAATGAAAATTCACCCTCAAAAAGAAGGCGTGTGCTCTCATCTCACGCGAAAAACCCCAAACAGCCCCGATCGACAGAGCCGAGATTGCGCAAGGCACACATGCGGATTCAGGCTCTAATGGCTCTGGAAAATCACCAACGCAACTGCCAATATCCATACTTCTCCTACGGATTCCTCGCCCTTTGTCGCGTCCATGTATAAGAAAGCATGATGATGAGAGCGAGCCTCGTTTGTCTTCGTCAGTGCAAGAAAGGCGAGCCGATCGAATTAGGTCGATTTATCGCTACGTTAAGTGCGTTCGCGCGAGGGAAAATCTTTCCCCTCCCGGAGGGAAAACTCGCAGACGTAATCCGCATCCGTAGACTCGGCTGCGTGTGCTCGCGTTTGCGATAAAAAGACGTTGGCTATAATAATACGTCGATGCTTTATTTTTCCTCGGCTGGTGGACAAGTGTTTATTCGGGGCGCGAAAGAGAAGTTCGTGCGACGACGACGAGTCTCTTGGAGTACCGAGAGAGGATGATGCGTCAATCATTCTATGAGAATGGTCGATTAGAGAAAGTGCTGTTGGGGCATGTTGTTTTTTGTGTTCCGAGAGACTGAGACGTGTCAATTACTTTAATGCACTTCTTCGATGATCAAGACAAACGATAAAAACAAGAGCGCCGACAGAGTGTGAGCTGCGATAAAATTTTTATTGTACACGTCGCAGCGGGGCATTTATTAGAGGAATTTATGCGGCGACTTATGTTTATTGTGTTTTTTGTTTTCGCTCTCAAGACGCAAATGCGTTTGGATGAGTAGCATCAGAAACTAGGATAACCCGATGTCAGCGATACCATTGCCATAAGCTCATTATAAATAATGTGCAGCAAATTGTTCTCTCGATTTTGCGAAGTAGGAAAAAGGGTTAAGCGCGTACACATATACATCGCAATCGCGGCTTAGCAGCGCAGACTCGAGTCATCAGTGTATGTACACATAGGAAGAAAGAGAACGTAAGCGTCGAGGCAATTAAGAGGATCTCACGGGCGAAGAATAAAAATGAGCAGAGGGGGAGAGAACGAGCTGCTTGCTTGCGGACGAGGATGATTGACGCCCCTGGTCTGAGGCAAGAGCTGAGGCGAACTCATCTTGACGAATAAAGCGATCTTTGAAAGTAGATCGTAAATCAAACGGGAGGATTCGACTTCCTTTTCGTCGTTTATTGGCTCTCGCTCTCCCTCTCTAGGGGGGAAACTTTTATTCCGCGATGCCTTGCTAATTCGCACCGATGTTGCGGGTGCTTTACCGATTGAATTAAGGCTTTTCTTGTTAGTTTCTGGGAATAATATTCGCGGTGCATCAGCAGACAGAGCGTAATTCCAATGATTCTCTCAATAATGCTCGAACTTGTCAAAGCCGAGCAAACGACGATTCGAAACCCTCATCAAATTTCGATCAGTACGTATATTCACAACCGGCTCTGTATTATCGCCGCCTATACAGAATTAATTCCGAATTAAACTCGAAACACCCTCTCGTATATTGCTTCCCCATCGTGACAAATGATACACTAAAATCTCCATTATTATATTAATCATCAATCGACTATCAAATTTTTAATCATCCCCGCTCACATCCGGATCAAAATGAAAGCATCATCGGAATTCTCCGGAGAGACTCTCTTTCCCTCGCTCAACGGCATCCGCGGAGAAATTTGTTTCTCGGATATCGATCGCATCTTTCCAATTACCGGGTTTGTACGTATCGGCGCTACATTTCCCCCAATCAGCAGCAGGGAAAGGTCGTCGATTTTTTTTTTCCAAACTCCCGCATCACCGACACGTTCCCAATTCCTATCATCCAGATAACGCCGCGTGTAAATTCCACTATATAGTTTACACTGTGCACAGGCTCGCCAGAAAGATATATGCTATACAAATATATAGTACATATGTGTGTATAGTATATAGAAACAAACGCGAGAGGAGACCGTTGCCCTTGACCTCTGGCTGTAGTGTACTGATCCCGAGAAGGTAGTACACACTATATACCAGGCGAGAGAGCGCATAGATACACATAACGAGCTACATCCTCGTCCCTATCTCTCTTTCTTTCTTCCTCTCCGGGAATGTATACTCGGCCGCGAGGATTGTGTGTGCGTGCGCTGGCTCGTAGACTCACATAGGGGAGGAATCACGCCTATTTGCATAAAGCGACATGGGATATCGCGGCGAGCCTTATACTCCTTTTCCGACGAGCCGCGGCACTTTTATTTGTCGCTTCTGAGAACGGCTCGTGTATGTATTAGGTTGGCGCGTTGTGTAATTTTATTGATTGATTAGCGTTACGTACAGCTCGCAGCGATTTACATCGTCGGACGGACGTCATTAACGGATCTTTAGACAGCCGTTTATTCAAAATTACGGCGCGTGTACGAGCTGCAGTAAGCTCGTTGCATTAGGATTATAATATGTGCGTGGGATAGAATCGAAATGGGATTAATTAGTTGAGTACAAACACGGCGGAGCCCACATTCGCCTGATCAAAGCCGGTTGAATTCGCTGTTTGTGTAATTCGATTATATACGCACCCGACGACTGTAAAAATGAATCGGTTTAGTCGGTCAGCTGCGATTTTCTCCCAACGACGAACGCGCTATTAATGCATTAAACAGAGGCTCATAATCACGCCTCAGCTATAACAGAGCCATCAAAAATCATCAGCAAGCACGCGCGAGACGATCAATCTTCGCCCCCCCCCCCTCCTCCCTCGAAGAAATCCTCGGGCAATTATACGCTCCGATAGCAGAAAAACCAAGCTCTCTTCCGCATAATCAATCTCTCAGCCGCTGTACCGCCTGGAAATACGATCGAAAAGTCTAGAGCTGTACAGACACAGTCTGCGGTGTATATAGGGAAAAAGCGCGAGTTTCGCGGAAAACCAATGCCCCCTGCTGCTGATGGTGTTCTTGCCCACACATACACACGGGCCTATAAACTCGCGGCTAATTTTTGCGCGTCTATATACTATACCTACTCAACTCTCTCCCACATGTGCGCGAGGTACAAGGAGCCTGCAACGAGGCGCAATAAATATCCTGCCCACAGCTCGTGTACGTGTAGTGCGAGCGACGCGATTAACGAGCGTTGGGCAATTAGTCGGAGGACCGACGACTTTGCGAGGGAGAGAGGAGACTTTGTGAGCTGCGCCTTTGTCTTTGCCGAGGTAGAGAGAGAGAGAGAGAGAGAGAGATAGTCGTAAAGTAGTTATACGGCGACGATGTACCTGGTACGCGATCGGTATCTCTTGGAGATTATTTCGCGATACTGATTCGACTTTAATTGTGAGAACGTAAATTTTGAGGGACTATGTCTCGATTACAAAATCATTGTTTTAGTATATTCAACGGTGTATCGAGTACACGTTATATATATATATATATATATATATATATATATATATATATATATATATATATATATATATATATAACTGTCGTGCATCATCGTACACATGGTGCAAGCGGAGAAGCGTAGAGTCATGTCTTTAGTATTGCCAGAAAGCATTAGCCATCTGTATATATTAAGCCGCGATACGCCATAACTTAGAACGTATAGATCCCCGAGGATAGGAGAGAGAGCTTTATAACGGGGCCGCCTCGAGACCGTTCGATAAGATCTACAAGCTAAACGTTTTTCGATTCTCAGAGACGAGCACGTGACTATCGGTGTGTGTGTGTGTGTGCGTAGAGTATATGCTCTCCCCAGCAGTGCCTATTTTTTCAGTTTATAGCTTTATTTTACCGTCTGGCGCATATATGGACGTCCGCGTGTACAATTATCTTTGAGGATGAGCGAACGTGACACCAGATGCGCGTCTACGTCGTATAATCATTACCAATTATACACGCGCGTAATGACGGCGTTAAAATTAAATTATATACGAATTCCTATTAAATTCATTAAACCGACGCCTCTGCAGCAGCTCGGATCATCGAGATTCCGGGCTCTAAACTTGACTCTCACATGATTCTCCTCTCGTGATTCACGCGATGTTGAAGTCGAGAAACTCACGAAGATGCTGTCCGTTATACTCGCCAGCATCTGTAAACTGGCCACTGCGGACAAAAAGATAGTGTAGGTATGCCCCATACACGCGGGCATCGAGGCAACGCCTACAAAAATATACGTATGGAGGTCTAACGTTGCGTGGATGGGATACATGCGCGCGGAGCCGTGTTTTTAACACTTTAATGTATATAGCGGATCGAGATGAAAACTTCAACACCGTAGGTGTAAGAGTATAATTCACGTGGATCTATAATTGTAGAATATCACCCTACTCGCGCTTATAATATACAGTTACGTTTATCTCTCTGTAACAACAAAAGAAGAAAAGCTCCGATTGCGCGCGTAAACAGCGAAAGATTAGAAACCGTCCGCATAAAGAAAGTAGATTGAAGTCCAGCAGCAACGGCGCATATAATACAAGAGTATTCGCGGGAAGATCCGCGTATTTACAGACATTCGCATTTCCCGTAGATGTCTCTCGTCTCTCCCGAGCGATGCTGCAGCGTCTATAGCTCGCTCGTTCTCTCTCTCTCTCTCTCTCTCTCTCTCTCTCTCTCTCTCTCTCTCTCTCTCTCTCTCGTGCGACTACAGCGAAACGAAATATTCCTCCCCGCGGATACATAGCGTGTAAGCTGCAGCAGCCCCGCACGCGAGGAAACGGAGAGAAAGAGACTGCAACAGCCTCGCATTATCTCTACGTGTATACGTGTATACCTATAGCTGTATGCACACAGAGTCTTTCGTTCTATGCCTTGCGGTCTCTTATTTGCGACAACTGCCCTTTTCTCTATCTTCTCTCTGTGCTGTATGCGCTCGTCGTGTCTCTTCCCTCGGCTTTTTCTCTTGTTTGGATCCTAGCGCTTAACTCATTCCCTTTCTCCCTTCCCCCTCTATCTTGCTTGTTTTCAACGAGTGGATGTATAGATATGGAAAATTTACTTCAACAATGCTAGCTCGTCGCCTTTTTTGTTAATTATCAACGTTATTTGTACAATACGAACTGCATGCGATCTCGATGTTAATTAAATCTGTAATACGCGAAGCGATCAAACATCCCGCGTTCAATTTGGATTATTATGTCCCCTGAAATGAATAATATACAACAATTTTACTCGGAAGCACGCAGCTCTGCGCATACGCTCTCGCGATCGAATTAATAAATTCGTATGACGACTCTGGCGCCGCTGTGCATATGAAATTATTCTCAGTTCGCAAAATGAACGTATACGCGATAATCTCTATGCAATATCGTTATATCGTTGATTTCAGAAATTAATGCAGTGTGTTTCATCGTATATAAGTCGAATAAAATCAAAGCGCAATGTTGTTATCCCCCTATTCTCGAATCGGCCGATATTTAGCCTTTTTTAGCTATAAGTACTCGTACAAGCTTCCGCAATACCCAATAAACAATCCACTAAAGCTTCTTACCTTCACGATTGCAATTCCAGACGGCTCTACACACGAGTAGCGGATCGCCGCAGCAGCAGCAGCTCACAGAACCGAGAATGGCCCATCTGGAAACGTTAGAGGCAAAGGTAAGTGCAGACAGACTGGTACTCCCTCGATGCGTACTTCCGTTCCGTCTTAATCTACCATCGGATTTCTCGGAATCCTGAGCTGAATCGAACATGAAGGCAGAAAGCTCTTCGCGCGCGCTTGTGATCGCTGGGTATACATACCACTATAGGACTGTATTATGCTCAAGATTAATGGGTCCTCTAGCTTCTCTATGCCGTAAAAAATGATTTTTTCGATTTCCCACCGTGTGCGGCTCGATATTTAATTGAAAAACCGACTGATCGAACTTTTCCATCTCCAAAACTTCTGACCAGCCCTCGAATACCGCATCCTCGTCCTTATACACGCACACACAGCTCGCCTCGTAAAATTCAAGGATCTCCATACTCGCGATGTAGCAGCTCTAAGAGGCGGTTATACATCGGTATTCGCGCAGCGACCGGTGATTTATATGCAGATGCGCCAAACTCGCGTGCCTCTACCCTATATTCTCGCTTCTCCGCCTGATGGTCCAGCCGACGCTGCCGAATTCACTCTCTCTTTCGCCTCGGCTGCGCTGCCGTTTCTGTCCCCCATTAAAACTGACCCGCGCGCTCTCGCGAGGTGTATATAGTATGTGTGTAGCACACGCGCGTTGTTCGGGCTGTTTTTTCGCATGGCCCTGTATACTCCGTAATTTTTAGCGGGAGACGTCGAAAATTGGGCTTCGAAGAATTTAGCTCGCAGGGGCTTTTACTGCATTTTTGCGTAACTATTGCACGCGCGAACCGTAGAGTATATGTATTGCACACACATCGGGCGAGTAAGCCGTAAGAGCAAGTATTCTCCGCGCCATTGTCTGGGATATATAAGCAACGAAATAAAAAGCACACGTACCGGCCGCGTAGGAGGAACCGGATGAATAATGAAGAGACGCCGTTTTACAAAACAAGCCGCGGCTGCAGACTCTGCACGCCATAATATATCTGTTGTCCGACTTTTCCGTATAACGTGCTTCTTTAATTCTCTCTTATATTCTTTCGGCTACTCCATTACAACACATTTCTCTCGCGATGCCTTATACAGGAGGCAATTTTCCCTTTTCCATGGAATAGAGATTGGATAAAAAATTATTTAAAGATGTATCGGATAAGTATATAAAAGGCGCATCTCGCTATGGATAAAATGCGAAAGGCGTATTTCCGTAATTTTATCGACCGGATTGGTTTCACCTATGCGCTATCGGAACGATGCACACGCGCAGCTTGTATCCGCAGGAGGGAGAGATTTGCCGGAGAAGATTGCGGAGCCTCTGGGATGCAGAGAGTCACTGGCCTCTGTATATATACAACATACATGTACACTGCACGGAGGCCCCGAAGGAGAGAGGGAGAGAGAGAAGACGATAGGGGGGATCGTGTTTCGGACATCGATCCATTAGGCTATTATCCCCCTTCGATGCTTTCTGCTGCGCGGAGATTAACGCTGGAAATCAGTCGGGGAATTCCTTCGGTTTTCGGCCCATTTTTTTTTATCTGTATAGGTATAGTTTCTGCTGTGCTGTACGTGTCTAGTGGTATTGGATTCGATTAAACTTGTATAATATCTATCGGGTATATGAGGAGGAGACTGTATGTAGGAGATGCGGTTATCTCACTGCAGGTACGCCTATCTATACGGAGAATACCTGCAGCGGAAGATAATAAGCTAAATAGGTCAATGCTGCTGCTGGCTCTCGAGGGGAATACCAATTTTTCCCTTACTCGGGCTCTTCGACATGGGAGAGTCTGGCCAGTGTAATCGTTTCGTTTTGCATCAGGAGAATCTTATAGTAAATTTTTATTATAAAAATAACAACACCTCCAAAATCCATTACTTCCGTCCGAAAGCTCCAGCAGACTGGAAAAATGCTCGCAGTAGAAGCGCTTTAGCGAGTGATAAATTTCCAGCTTCATCAAGCGCGCAACCGCAGAGAGAACACGTACCAGCGCAGAGAGCGGTGTACGCACACAGAGGAGGTGGCGCATAGCGTTTTAACCTCCTGTGCCCATGCAGCTCGCGCAAAAACAAAGCTCTTCCGCGCGAGCGCGAAAAGAAAGGATGGATATAGCCAAGAGGTGTGGCTCTGGCGCGTTATCGTTAGATCCCAGAGAGCTGAAGATCTCCGGTGACGTTAAAGTCGATGCGTGCGAGAGAGCCTTCCTCTCCCTGGTATTCAGCATCGATTTCGGATAAAAATTTATTTCCTCTCCGCCCGCCGAGCTGATGAAATTTCGCGTCTCGTCGCATCTCTCCCGCGGACTGTTTAATCAAGCATTCGCTCCTTTGAACGAGCTTTTTCTCCGATTGCATGAGTGTATTATATGTTCTTCCTTCATCCCCTGAAAAACGTTCGATTCAAAATTTTAATAACGAAATCAAGTCCCGAATACAGCTCGTTAAAAGCCCTTGTCCTTGAGGAGAAAGATTCGAAATCCAAGGTGGACTATAACTGTACACACACGCGCGTAAATTCTCATGCAAATGTATTTACCTACCCGAGGATAAATGCATTCTGGCGAGTCCGGGAATATGTCTGCGTTCTGCGTACAGCACAGCGCGAGATATTGTAGCACAGTGTTGTGGGTGTATAGTGCGGGTGAGAGGGAGAAGCCGGCGACGCTTTAATGCGCTTCTAGCCGCAGTGCGCATCTGACGGCGCGCGGGAAAATTCCCTCGAGGATACTCGACGACACGAGTGGCTCGATTAAATGAGGGCTTTCACTTCACGCCCACTAGGCTTTTATTAGATCTGTTTGCAAAGTTCGTGTTTTTTGTATGCTTCTTATCGAGAGTGTCTGTGTGACGTGTTTTTTGGGCTTCGTTGTACGTGTTATTGTTGGTATACGATTAATCACGCGATTAAATTGCGCGAAATAAAAAATTGCATCTCGCATTATACCTAGTCCAGCTGGTATGCCGGGGCGATTTACCGCTAAGAGAATCCAAGCAACTGTGAAATAAGTATACCGATCTCGAGCTCTCGCATGTATGTACAATGCCTGCTCGTAACTCTAATTATTTCCTTCGCTGGCTATAGGCTCGTACGTTCGTTCACCTGAGAGCTGACTCCCCTGCGTTATACTTGCTAGTAAGGAGTACACACACACCGCGTTATTATCATCCGAGAATTTTAACTCTTCTTCAACAATAGTTTCGCGTTACATATCAGTGAGTAGCATTTCAAGGTTTACCTTTGCATGGTGCGATTAGCCAAACTATCAACACACATTTGTTTCTGTACTGCAAAAAACATCGCGGTGTGTATAACGACGACGTAAAATCCCGTAGCAGCGAACATTATGCGCGAATGCACTTACGCTTATGTGCAGCATCGAATGGCTAAGCATAAAAGACACTTGAGAGCTAAGGATAACGGCTGAAAAATTTTGCCGCTTCTCATTTTTGCTCGTTACTTCCGTTGCTTAGCCCTTGCTTTGAACGTACGAGGTTACGTCCACTTGGCGTAACGATGATGCTGTACAGAGTACTTCAGGGGAAGTATATTTGACTTGGCTGCACACAAGGGTCCTAACGGTTTTGCAGTTATGACTTATAGCCGAGAGAGTTTCTTAGCTCCGTTTCGCGATATTCCACAACTGTGTGTGCTTTTTCTCTTGAGAATCAAAGGGTGAGTTGATGACGCTCTGTAATTGTTTTCTTCGATATTCCATAGCCTAATGTACGAGGGATACAGTCGTGTGATTTATTTAGACAGTGTTTGAGGAATTGACGGCTAATGATTCCGACGTGACATGTTTATGGGACGGAACAATGGACGCGATCGTATATAACAGTAATCGTGGTTTACGAGTTTAGAGTTGGTTAAGCCAAACTAGTTTTGCCGCATAATCTAACGCATAAACTTCTAAAAGGATTTTCTCCCCTGATCCCTTATGTATGTATAAAATCCCACGAAAACAGCTTATACGCGCCTTCCACGTTATAGTCATGGAATTTCTTCTATTACCTCAGGATTGTGGCGAATAACGGTGTTTAAAATTCTACTCGACTTATACAATTTCGGTATACGCAAACTACAACTTCCACCAGCAATTTATAAAAATCAGCATCTATTTCACGCTCGTCCCGTCTCACGCTGTACCCCATAGCGGACAAGATAAAATGAGTGAGCTTCGTCATCAGCTGATACACGTCACAAGCCTTAATTCGAGCGTGTACGTACATACATAAGGGAGACGGTGTCATTAACGCGCACACATAGGCAGAGTCGTAAAGTAGCGCGTCATCGGGAAAAATCAGCCGTGAGAAAGGTGCTACGGGAACGAACGAACGAAAAAAAAGAAAGAAAAGGTACGCACGAGGGGGCCGGAAGGAAGCCGGCGCCGACAAAACGGAATTCGCGCGTAACCGTCCACGCTCCCTCGGCGGCGAGAATATAACAGGGGAAAACAAATGTCCTAAGCTCGGTGTGGAAAAAGTGGGCCGTTTTAAAAGCTGTAGATATACACAATTGCGGTTGTGTTTATACTGCTGCGCGTAAATTTGAGCTTAAAGTAAAATTAATAGGTTCCTGCGTGTATACGTTTGACTGTTATTTATTTTCTTTTTCCTTTTTTTCGTTGAAATAACCGACGACTAAGAATTTCGGTATCGGAAAAAATACATCGTTAAAAACAATAGCCGATAGCAGTCCAAACAATGACTCGTCACCTCCATTATCTCCCGACCTCCTTTATATCACGTACACTACATACCTCCCGAGAGTATCCTTAAAAGGTCCGAGAAAACGTGCCGGCGGTAGACTGTTTGGTTATCTCCGGGAAAATAGGGGAATCCCTCGATTAGCTCCTCTTTTTTCCCTCTCCAGTCACACTCACACACACTCGCACACGAGTCTACGTACTCTCTCCACTACTTACGCTTTATATCTCGTCGGGCTAACCGATCATGAGACGTTGTAAGGTATATACTCATTCACGCGGAATAATAGGATTGCGTCGCTATTACCTGCCGAGCGAGCGACGGCCCTTCTCTCTCTCTCTCTCTCCCTTTTTTAACCCCTGACGGCCACTCCGGCAAACATAAATCTCGTAGGCGATAATCCCGTGGGCACTGGATGTGTCGAATGAACGACTCGCGGGAGGAGATAACTGAGAGAAAGAGAGAGAAGAGGTAAGGACGTGCGTGCGACGCGGTTATCTCTCTCTCTCTCTCTCTCTCTCTCTCTCTCTCTCTCTCTCTCTCTCTCTCTCTCTTTCTCTCTGCTTCTCGGCGTTACGCAAAATTAATGCCGACGCGAAGATGATACTAAATCAGAGAGTCGCGCGCGCGCGAGAGTGGGTATCCTTGGGAATCACGCGGCGGCCTCGGCCAGATTGTCTGTGGCCCTTTTTCCTCTTCGGTCTTCGCCCCCGACTCTTTAGGCTTTCTTTGCGCGCGTCGCTCGTCAGGCGGACGTTTGTTTTGCAATTATAGGGATATGTCTGACAAATTCGACGAGGGGAGAGACGCGGGGATTATATACGTGCGGTGTGCCCTCCGAGCAAGGGACAAAGGCTCTCTGGATCGACGGGGACTGTTGGTTGTATTTATCTTCGTTGGGAATAAATAAGCATAAATAAGAATTTCTGGATTTGTTGACTCGATAGTTTATTTTTAGTTTACATCGGCGGAATCATTCGTCGTTATTAACCAACCGTCAGCGACATCCCCCATACAAGCCTCTCCTTCTTCCTCTCCAAAACCACACTGGATAAAAAGCCAAAGCGAATACCGAAAAAAATCGTTGAAAACCATTTCGTCCGCAAGCGTGTACACAATGCGTATACGTGCATTTATAGACTGCGTTTAATCGAGGGCCGATTGTTCGCCGCGCACTTGGTGGTCCGAAAAAAAGAGCGAGAGAGTCGCGGCCGGCCTCCTCGAGGACACACGTGCTATATATATATATATATATATATATATATATATATATATAGGGAAGGGTTGTACGCGCGCGCACAAGGTCAAAGCCACGTGAGTTACGCTGTTTTGCACGTTCTCCGCGCGCTCGACTGTTGGGTACTCGTTTTGAGAGAGCTGACTTTTAATCGTGTTTTCTCTTTTGTGCGAGGGGCCGTCGCTGTTGTCTCGAAACTAATAAATATGGGGTTTTATGCAGTTTGTGGCGTTTACTACGGGCTGGAGTTGGTTAGTTTGCGATACTACGTTTTTGAAAAAAAAAATTTTTTGAAAGAGAGTAAAGGAGCGTCAGGCAGAGAACAGACACGGAATATTATCGTCATGAACGTAATAATGATAGACTTTTTTCCATTCGTGCGCATGTCAGCTAGCCCGTATAATCGACGGTCTACGCGGTTACGTGACAATTTAAAAATCGATCTTTCATAAACCTTTTAAACGCGTTTGTATAACAAAACGTTTCTTTTTCCCACAGATGGCTAGCATAGAAGTATCACTGTCCTCGACACCGAGACGAAAAAAGGGCGGCAGCGTTTCCGGCGGCATGACCTCACCAGCGGCTCATCGGAATCGAGACTATTACAAGGAGTTGGACTCGCTACGGGTTGCCCTGCGAGACAAGGAGAACATTATTCAAACGTAAGTATCGAGCATTGATGCGATTCTTTATATAAAAGAAATACCTTGTACAAGCCGAGTTTAAACGCTTCGAAACTGTCTCGATACGAATCATTCTGTTGATTAATGAAACTCTTCAAATGAAATAATCGCGACTATTCGACGATCCCGAAGAGCCGTTGCGAAAGAAATTCAGCGAGCTCGCTGTAAACGCTTTAATTTTCCAAAGACTGAGCACGCCGGCAATCAACAGGTAAAATTAGCATTTGAATGGCACGAAGCCGATTGAAAGGAACGTCGAAGATATTGTACAGGCAGAAGAAAAAGGAAACAATAGATTTCAACAAATGATACTCTCCTATACATATCCCTCCAATTAACTTTGTCTCTTTCTTTCTCTCGTATATCGACAGGCTGAAGGGTCAACTGTGCAATACACTGAGCAACCGGTTGGCGTTGCGCAATGGAGCGCCGCCCCTCACGGAGGCGGACAGGAAGGCCACCGAGGAACGTCTTCAAAGGCTCAGACGAGACGCCGACAACAAGAGACTCGCCATAAAGAACTTGAAACTCGCCCTCGAGCGGCTGGATATAACTGAGTAAGAGCCCTGGCTCTCTTTATTAATTAACTTATGCCGAAATAAGCGCAACTTAGACGTGTATACCCTCGCTCCTTCGCGTATCGTCTTTCCCTCGCGAGAGGAGAGTTATTTTTAGTCGTCGGTCTAGAACACGTTTGCACTGATGTATGTATGTACTGATGTTGCGGAAAGATTCGAAACTATTTAGACATGACTTTGCGCACGTGCTAGTGATAAGGTATTAGAGATAAGAATGTACACACGTATGGCGTGTCGCAGCTGTAAACAATATTGTGCGCAGATAATGGCTTTGACACTTAATTACCGTTGGAATGTTAGGATTGGCAAAACTGATAAATTTAACAATTGTTTTGCATAGTTAATAAATTGAAAAAGTAAGATTATACCTCATATTCTGCGTGTTGACAAGCGTTTCGATGTCATATAAACAGTTCTTATCGGATCTGTAACAGTAAAATTGCACAATTAACTCATTTTCAACGTTTTATAACTTTGTTCAAAAATTGCCAAAACGTTACGTAATTTATTCGCGAAGCAGCGTTGAAAAACGTCTTTAATCGACGTTCTTCCAACTCCCATATGGTCTAGTGGCTAGGATACCTGGCTTTCACCCAGGAGGCTCGGGTTCGATTCCCGGTATGGGAAATTTTTTTTTTCTTTAAATCGTTTTTTTTTTCGTAGCCTTTGCAACACCGTGTAAACAATTTTTAACAATTTCGATTTTTTTCCAGCAATATCGACGTAAGAATCCAACAGGCGGAACTCGAATACAGACTCGGGAGGGAAGAGCTGGAACTTTTGTCGCTGCGAGAAGAGAGCAGAGCACTTCAAGCGGCTATAGAACTCGCGGAAACTCAAGAGAAACAAAAAAACGATACTATTTTCAGGTATTTATGAGAAAACTTTTAATCGTCCCCTTTAAAATTCAATACATTGCCGTAGAGCTATATTAAAAATGTATAGAATAAAAATAAAGTTCTTTCCATCTGAACTAACGTTAACAAAACGTAGTATACATTTTACAACTCTAAAGTTTCACGTATATCGCATTATAATCATGTCGGCGCACTATATTAACGACAATATCATGTTGCAGCTGCATCACCGGATCCACCCAAATAACGATACACGCTGTGGAAGTTAGCGCAGACCCGAAGAGTCCTCGTTTTGGCGCAGGACCTCGGGAAGACGCCGCAGGGCTCTATGTCGACTGGGCTATTGAAGATTCCGGCCTTTGTAAAGGAGATAGGTCCGTATCGTCTATACTGCTTTATGCTCCATCCCTTTAAATTGAAACCAATTTTTTCGTATCGATAAACCCCGTGGAGCTGGATATTCATTCTGCTGCTACGTTTCTGCAAATCACTAACGCGTTTCGTCCTGAGAAATTAGTGGCCGATGGCAAATAAATTGCGTAACTTTCTTGAGTTTATTGCGGAACATACTCGATGAAGTAAAGATACACGCGTGGAATTGAAGTAGCCCGAAATTCTAGTTATAAAATTGAATAAAGTTTGTTAGAAGCATTAGACGGAATATCGCATTTCAGTTTCAAGTTTCTTCTCGGTGTAGTAAAAATAAATTTGGCTTCTTTTCTAGTTACGCTCTTTCCTATATGAGCTTAATAGTTCTCTACAAGGCACTTTTATCTCCTATTGTGTATTATTGTGTATCTAAATTTAGAAGCTTCGAGAAAAAGACGATCAGAATCTTTAAAATTTATCCATAGTTCTAATTATAAATTCTAAACGAGAATGTTATCATCGACAATCCCACTAAAAGATGTCACTCCAATCCTTATTGTTACGAAAGTTATTATACACCCGCAACATAGCTGACGTGTAACAGAGATCAGTTTATGGTCTCGCGAATTCGAGAAAAGGCACGCGACGAACCAGCTTCCTATATAAGAGCACCGCCGTCGATGACTGGGCGAGTTAGCGGAGGAACAATGGGCAATCTTGGTATTCCGTTCCCAAAGGGTCGCCGTAGCGTGAAGCAGTACCCGCCTCGAGAGCGGAACTTCGCCGGTTGCCTCCGCTAATTGCACCTGCAGCTTCGCATGACCCTTACTCTCCCTATACACACATATATATATATATATATATATATATATATATATATATATATATATATATATATATATATATATATATATATATATATATATATATATATATATACCCATGCCCTTCTTCCTGCTCCGCTCCTCTATGATGTCTGCCTATGTGTACTCCTTCGTTTGCCAGCCTCAAACCTGTGCATATATACTGAGATTATACAAAAGCAACTGTTTCGATATCGAATTTCGCGCTGAAATGCAGCGCGAGAATTTCGGATCGATCGTCGGATTTTCAGGTAATTACGAACTTTGGGATTAGCGTTACTCGAATTGCCGAGCCACTTGCGGCCGAATTAAACTAGCCTTGGCACTTGGCACCGAAGAACGAATTTATGGATGATCGTACACGAGATTAAATTCACGATTTGAATAGCTTTTTCGTTTCGCTTCCGTGTGTGTACGCGTTTTTTTTTTCTTCGAAGTAGCAACGTCGCTATTTAATGGGGAGGAATATACGGGCAGGTGTTACGCGGCGTAATTAATACGACGAGAAAATTAATTAGCTTAATTAGCTGAAAGGTATACAGTTTCAGTTAACCAAGTTTATTATTCCGGAAATTCGAAATATAAGCGAAGCAGTTGCCAGAGAGAAGAGGCGAAATAAAGAGCTTTTGCTCGGGAATATCGGAAAATTGAAGGTACTTCGTTTGGAAATACTACAATTACAATAAGTAGGTCAACAATGGATGAAGCAAAATTCCCAGCGTGTTTCTTCTTTTATGTGCAGTATATACGCGCATCGAGTTTCAAGCGCGAATCAAAGCCCATTGAAGATGAAGCTGCTGCTCTTGACCGAGTTTCGATCGTAACTTTTGTCTATTGAATTGCCAATGAAGTCTTTGGCTCGGTAAATGTCAAATAACATACGCAGCAAATAATGTAGTTGAAATTGTTCATTATATTTTAAGTAAATAACGAAAGAGATCCATCGGCATCATAGAGGTACAGATCAATTATTCACTTTATCTAATCAACGAGATCTGTTATTCGTCTCGCTCTCGAACATAAAGTTTTATTAATAATTGACGTACAAAGGCACGTTTGAATAATTAAGCTAATATCCAAAACGCGTACGGCTTCCGGTTGCGTTTTTGCATTCGTGAACTATTTACAACGTGCCGCGGCTATCATCACGCGATACACTAACGAGACGTACTCGTGCTAATGGATATCAATTTCAATAAAAAAATCATACTGTATAAGTAACAAAAAATCATTCTTACAGAATCCTCGAAGTGAACGGCAAACTAGTAGTCGGCGCAGGTCGCAGCGATTTGGCGCGTCTCTTAGCAGTAGCTCCAGACGCCGCTCAGATCGTGGTCCTCCGCAAGAACGAGTCTCTGGCAGCCCTGCGGACTTTGCGATCGGACAACCTTCGTTTGACTCACCGCATCAGCTATCTCGAGGAACAGGTTCGCGATCTGCTGGCCCCGAGGACGGAGATGCCCGTCGACAGCAGCACCACAGCCGTCATCGAGTCGCCACCCGCCAGAAAGGATCACCTTCAGGTTCGTCAGTTTTCGATAGGACATACGCGGCTTGACGGAGCTGTTTATGCGGACTTTTATGAACACTTTCAAGAGAGTTTATACTATTGCGGCTGTTATGTTGTTCGACATCATAACGTATTACGTCCACTTTGATCTCAAGGAGTAACAGCGCGTGTGTTTTATGGTGATCGTAAACTTATTGGAAGAGGAGATATTTTGAAATGAATTTAACCGGCGATAGCTTCTCGCTTCGGGTTATAATATCGCTTGCGATAAAAGAATCAATCGTTGATACTGGGATTAAATTTTTCGAATCTACAGAACAAATATATGTGTATGTGTATTTGACGTTTTTTTTTCCACCGGGTCGTGAAGATACTTTTATGAAATGGTACACAAGAACTGGGTCGGAAAATATCCGGCGCTAAAGCCGCAGCGTTTATACTTACGGGCGTCCTGAACTGCTTTTATCTTGATGAATTTCGTTTTTCTTTGATGTCCGCCGCGCGCGGCAGAGACTTTTTTTTCTCTTTTATTATCCAGCTCGCTCTACATAAAATACCCCTCGGATTAAATCCGTCGCATGCATATAATCATCTAACGAGAAATAACGTCTCTGAATGTTTTTGCAGGTCTTTCAAAAGGGGCCCCAGGTGACAGCCCTGATCTCCAGTATGGGTCCTGGCCTGACCTTGAAAGGTTCCCCGGACACGCGACAGAGCCTTCCAAATGTAAAAGCGATGTCCGGTCGTCACAGCGATTACTCCTCGACGGAGGCACTGTCCCAGCCGAGAACCTCGAGAAGCGGAAGACACAGCAGTGGAAAACTCCAGCACCAACATCTGGCCAAATCGACGGCCAGCCTCGACCTAATGCAACAGCAGCAGCACTACCAGCTTCACAATTCATCGATGATGAACTCGTCCTCACCGAGACGGCAGATGCAACAGCAGCAACAGAAGAGCAGCCGCAGTAAGCAGCAGCAGATGCTCGAGTTCGACTCTGAGCCCACGTATTACAGGATGCAGGTATATATGTGTAGAGGCATAATGAGATGGAGGGGGGACGTCGCATACTGCGAGGGCTTTGATTAGATCTCACTGCGTGTGTCGATGTGTCGGATGAGATTTAGAGGCTTCTTTGTGACGGACTGACGTTGAGAAGCGGAAGTGCCTTCGTGACAAATTTCGGGACATTATTCAAAGCCTTTGTGATATTGACGTGGACGGCTGCATAATAGATTCTTTTCCAGCAGTGATCACTAAATTTATCTTCGTTTTATACGGTAACTGATTTTAGATTCGTGATTTTTTAAAAAGTTTCACTGCATATTCATAACAAACTGTGCAGGTGCGTTTGAATTGAAAAACAATTCAATTCAAACGTATATTTAAAATCGCCTACAACGCGCTTCACACGACTTTTTCGTCTAAAATTGATTTCCCCCATGCACTGCTCTGTAAAACGTCTAACCGACATCATCAATCTTCCAGGACAACCAATCCCGAGCTTCGGAGCACTCCGAGGCCTCCACGACAGCCTACAGCTCTCAAGAATACAGTAGCAGCAGCAACAAGAGTCGGCCGGCCCCTCCGAAAAAGCCCCTGCGTCTGTCTCTCCATCGAGCGGCAAGTCTTCAATCGGTCGAGAGCGCGCCACCCACGACGTCGAGCAGCAACCACCATCATCACCAGTATCATCACCATCACCATCAGGACATGTACACGCCGTCGAAGAAACCGACGAAGCGCAACTACAGAGGCGATCCTCCGGTTAACGAGTCCCAGCAACAGGAGGCACCGCAGCCACCCCCGAGGACACCATCGAGAGCCGAGTCGTGTCAAAGCGCACTGAGATGGCCGTCGCCCAAGCCCAGACCTCACCTTACTCAACTCTCCATGGAGAAGTGGTGCTGACGGTTAAAGTCGACGGCGGTTTAGGCCACTGCCGTTGGAGCTTTTTCCACTGTCTGGAATATTTGAAGCCTCTCTACTCGCTACTGCTTTTAATTTAGCTTCGGAGCATCTCTGCAAATAAGCGCTTTGGCTCTGAAGGGGGAAGTTTTTTAATTTGTATATAGTTAGGTCGAGATGAAATATTTTATCATTACTTCTTTGCGACTTTGGTGCTTTTTAATATGCATTCGGTAGACTCTGTGTATTGACAGTGTAACTAATGGGACTGATTTTAAGCGTGTATATATTATAGAGAAAGTTGTGTGCACCGCTTGCAATCGAATATGAGGAATGTTAAAGTATTCTGGGACGCTTAGTGTAATAATGCAATCAAACGAAGGGTTTTCTGGTAAAAATGAAAAGATTGCATTTCGAGAAGATTTAAAGAATACTTATACGTATTCAGATTAAACTACGCATAGAAGCGACTAAAATAACATAAAATGTTAATGTCGAACCAATAATCCATGAGATATCCAACAGGAAAATATTTTTGAAAATTGAATATTTTCTAGAGTGCAATTAAATTTTGAATCTATATGGCAAACTGATTACGATCATGATTCAAAAAGATCTTTAACCAAGGGTTGTTAAACTCCTCTACTGTTCTACTGACGCATTAAAAAGTATTTCAAGTGACTATCTAATGCACTGAAGAAGTGTGCTAGTCCATTTTAGTAATGTAAAATCGTATCCGACTGTATTTTTTTGACATTATTCTACTACATCAACATACTCTATGCAATAATTTTGCAATATTTATCATGTAAATAGTATTAATCATATTCGTGAAATTTCTACTGTATTTTAGACGTGTAAGATAAATGCAATGTATCCATATCCATATTTATAAATTGAATATTTTTATACTACACGTATATTTATAAAAATTTTAGCAATATTTTATAGAAAAAATAAATTTGCTTACTGCGAATAATTATTGTACAAAACTTAAAAATTTTGCTAAGCTAAGTACATTAAATTCAAATGTAAGTTTTAAACTTATAACATACTCTTCATATATTATATAGATAAGTAGGTGAGATATATTTTACTCAGACTTCCAAGGGTTGCTGTAATAAAAATTAAGCTCCCTTTAAAAAAATTATAAATAGTATATATTTTACAAAAATAACGCAATGCTGTCATATCGAACGGCTCTTATTACATATCATTTTTAGTGTAATATAAAATGATGAAAAATCGTGTATTTAACATGGATCTCAATAAAATAATTTTCGATCAGAATCTGTGTCCAATTAATCCTAACCAGCTTTTTTGTAGGATACGCGACATAATCTAGCAATAAGACTGTTCAACTGTAGAAGACTACTGACTCCGTTTACGATTCCCATGTGCGTAAGTCCGATTTCCTAAAATCAATTTTATTAGTAAGTTTACGTAAAATGTTATACTGCAAATAAGTATCTTTACCAAATGAACAGTGTCTTACTTTAATAAATTCAAGCTTCAAATACTCATCGATGGTCAAATTTTTAGCAACTCTGAATATGGTACTAATCAAGTCCTCAGGAGAATATCCCATATGCCACAAGTGCTTGAGTATCTGAAAATATTGATGAAAAAATAAGTTCAATTACTTTCGGAAAAACGAAAGTGTATAAGTTTTTACCATTAATTTAAAGGGGCTTACTTCATATGCTTTGGAAATTTCTCCTTGAGTACAAATTTCAAGCATGTTTTTAACCAGTAATGGATGAGGTTCATCACACACTTTAAAGACATTTTTGCCATTCACATGGTTAAAACCATTGACCGTTGACTGCAAATTGTTAAGTGCCTGACGCATATCACCTTGGGCTGTGAATACAATTGCTTCCAAACCATCATCTGTATAAGAAACCTAATTAATCAAAGTTATTAGAATGTCAAAGATTATTTATAGAACACAATGATAATCCAAATTATAACATATTTATACATTCTTACATTTTCTTTTTGGCACACATCTATTACTTTAGCAAGAACTTGGGCATCTGACAGTTTTCCATATCGAATCATGGCACATCGGGACTGTATGGGCTCAATAATCTTCTCACTGTTATTACAAGCTAGTGCGAACCTTGTTGTACTACTGTAGATCTCCATTGTACGACGCAAAGCTTGCTGAGCACCATCCGTCATACTGTCTGCTTCATCAAGTATAATGATTTTGTGCTTTCCAGGAGCTAGATTTACCTGGCAGAGAAAGAAGATTCAAGTTATGCAAAATAATTCACATATTTCATAAAATATCATTGTTTTGAATGTGAGACTCTTACCTTCTTTTGAGCAAACATTTTGATTTTGTTCCTAACAACGTCTATTCCTCTTTCATTGGAAGCATTCAGCTCCAAGACGGCATCCTTGAACGAAGGGCCCAGGAGAATCCTGGCAAAGCACAGTATCGTAGTTGTCTTACCCACTCCAGGTGGGCCAGCGATAATAAGATTCGGTGCATTTCCATGCTGTGCAAATATGGACAATCTTTCAACCGTATCCTCATTTCCAACAATGTCAGTGAACACTTGTGGTCGATACTTCTCTATCCTGTTTGCGATATACAAGAAATAAATGAATTAGCGTTAAGCAATTGTAAAAAAACAACTGATTTGGTTGTAGCTCATCAGTGTCAACATTCAAATATACAATAATATAACCTCAAAACAGAATCTCGGAGCTTACCATGGAACATTCGAAGTTTTCACTGCTTTCTTGGCGACCTCAGCTGTTCCACTCGTAGACGGCTCGGCGTCGACTTCCATAGCCTCGGTTTCTTTCGATTCAACCATGTTTAATTATAAACAAATCCTAAAACTCGGAGGATGTTGATTCGGACGTGAATCGCGCACTATAATAAACCGGCGGGAAAAGTGTTTTACCGGCCGAGTCAGCGCGGCATCTGTTTATGCTCGCCGATTATTCTGATCCCCGCAAGGTGTCGCTAGCAGTCTTTCGCTTGTGGGGAGCTCCCTTGGCAGCCCTGCGTAAGCCAGGAGTGGGGATGTCGGCCATGTTGGCTAGAGAGAGGGAGAGAGAACGAACGAGCGCATGTCGCGGCCTGCGAGCCGCATAACGTTCGAGACAGTTGATCTAACGGGATATTCTAATAAAAGAAAGTGTTATTCCAGAGGAAGCTGGTGGCCTTTATTCATCCTGGACCCCATCCTCGAGAGAGTAGGACTCTCGGCATCGTCATCCCAGACGCATAATCCTACATTGGTGACCCCGACTTCAAGAAGACGAGCGAGTGGACTCTCGCCCCGCCGTCTCCAGGAGCACCGCTTTTTCCGGAATTGCATCATCCACGCCGGCGGCTTTCTTGCCGCGGTCAGCCTGGCTAGGCGATCGCCGTGCACCGCTGCCGTGTTCATCATTTTCTTCAGCGGCCTTGTTGCCGCGGTCAGCCTCTCAGGCGACCGCCTTATCCAGTCTTCGAGCTCTTCCTCGTCAACGGCGTTCACGCCGCGGTCAGCCTTTCAAGGCGACCGCCCCTGCAGCAACGTAGTGCAGCGTCTCGTCGGCGTCCTTGCCGCGGTCAGCCTAGAGGCGACCGCCTGTGCAGCATCATCGTCCAGCTCTTCAGCGGCATCATAAGCCGCGGTCAGCCTCTCCTGGCGACCGCATTCTCCGGCTTCGCCGATCATCGTTAGCGGCTTTTTAGCCGCGGTCAGCCTCTCAAGGCGACTGCCTCGCAGCCATCTCCTGCAGCATCACTACCAGCTACTTCTCGTCGGTCGGCGGCGCACATCTCGCAGCAGTTCGACCTGGACATCATCCACGAGTCTTCAAGCATCGTTAGCGGCTTTCAGCGCATTCTCGCAAGGTATCTCAGTGTTAGCTTTAAGTTCGATTCCAAGAATTCATTCAAATTGAATTTGGTTCGCTTCCGAGAATTGGGCGGCCATCTTGGATTTTAGCGCGCGGTTTTCTCGTGGCGCTCGCGTCTCACGGGTTGCGGTGTTCAGGCGCGGCGCTCGTGCATCACGGGTTGCAGCTGTTAGGCGCGTGCTCGCGCGGGTTGCGCTCAGCGCTCACTCTTCGCGGAATTTAATTAGAGTAGCGGTTCCCCAACCATCGCAAATTTCACGCAGCGGCGTTTTAATTTTAAGAATTTGTAACCGGGCGTGCGTTCTTGTTCACGATCTCGTCTGCGCACGTTGATCGTAAATTTAAGGTTAGTTCTAGTTTTAAGTTAGCTTTTCTCACATTTGTGATACGCCTGCGTGCGTGCAGTAGGTCAATTTGTACTACGTACTGCGACGTATATAGGTAGCAATCCATAAAATGCCGGAATCATCAGAGGAAAGAGCAGATCGCCTGCAGGCAGAGCTTGATGCGGCCAGGGCTGCTGCGAACCAGGCACCCGGTCGTGTTGAGGCGTACCGTACTCCAAAACTCCCGGTGTTTATTAAGGCGGATCCAGCCATGTGGTTTACACAGGTGGAAGCCTCGTTTCGTCACGCGCACATAACGGTTGAGGGAACCAAAGCAGATCACATTATCGCAGCGTTAGATCATGAGGCAATGACTGCCATTAGAGACATTGCTCTCACAGATCCCCAACCTCCTGACGTTTACACGCAGATTAAACAGAGATTAGTTTCTTCCTTTGCGGCCTCGGCAGAGAGCAAGCTCCGTAGGCTTCTCAAAGGCCAAGTCCTTAATGATGGCAAACCATCACTCATTTTAAACAGGCTCAGAAGCTTAGACGACGGCGCCAAATGCGATGACGCAATTATCAGATCTGTCTTTCTTGAACAGCTTCAGCCCAACCACAGAGCAATCGTTCTCGCGTCCGACATCAGCGATCTCAACAAATTAGCGACCTTGGCAGACAAAATTGTTGAGAACTCACCGTCCGATTCTCGCTTGTCGGCGGTCAATGTCAACTCAGACATCGCGTCGTTAGCTTCAGAAGTCAAGCGCCTTGCTGACTCCTTCGACAAAGTTTCCACTAGATTAGGAAAGCTAGAAAACTCGTTTAAAGCTTCCAAAGGTGAGGATCGATCAGGTTCCAATTCAGGCGAATTCAAACGTCCTTCACGTTCGCGTTCCAGTTCTCGACATTCATCAGGACTGTGTTTTGCACACAGAAAGTATCCAGACAGTCCCACTTCATGCAAGAAGTGGTGTACAGAGTACTCTAAGTGGGCTTCAAAAAACTAAATGAACCTTTCCTTGCTGAGACGTCAGGGGATGGTTCCTCCGGTTCGAAACGTCTCACCCTTAAGGACCTAAAATCAGGTCGCAGGTTTCTTATAGATTCGGGTGCAGAAATCTCTGTTCTGCCAGCCAGTTACAAAGTCAATTCAAAACCCTCATCCCGCAAGCTTTATGCGGCCAATGACACGACTATTGACACATTTGGGGAAACGTTCCTATTGCTAGATTTAGGTCTAAACCGTCCCATCTCGTGGAATTTTGTTATCGCGTCCGTGCCTCATGCGATCATCGGGGCTGACATTTTATACCACTACGGTTTAACTGTAGATATTCGCAACCGTCGTCTCGTTGACTCGGTTACGTCACTATCATCCGTAGGTTTAATCAAAATAGTTCCAGTTCTCGGAATCCATTCGGTAGCTTCCAGCTCCAAATGCGCTCAGCTGTTAGCCCAGTTTCCGAAAATAACTGGCTCAGGTCCGCATGATCCCCAGTTCAAACCGGACATTGTTCACCACATCTATACCACAGGCCCTCCTGTCTCTGAGCGTCCACGTCGACTTTCCGCGGAAAAGCTCAGAGCAGCGAAAGCTCAATTCAAAGCCTGGCAGGATGCCGGCATCTGTAGGCCTGGCAGCGGTCCGTACGCTAGCCAGTTACACATGGCCTTAAAAAAAGATGGATCTTATCGTCCTTGTGGCGTGTACTGTGCTCTAAACGCACAGACCGTCCCTGACAAATACCCTACAGCGCACTTATACGATTGTACCAGTGAGTTGCATGGAAAGAAAATTTTTTCTTCGCTAGATCTCTTAAAAGCTTTCAATCAGATTCCTATCGCCCCGAAGACATTGAAAAGACTGCGATTATCACGCCCTTCGGTTTATTTGAATTCATGTACATGACCTTTGGTCTGCGCAATGCCAGCCAAACTTTCCAAAGGTACATCAACAGAGTGTTAGGAGATCTGAAATTTGTATTCATCTATATTGACGATATCCTGATCGCCTCAGAATCCGTAGAAGAACACTTCGAACACTTGCGTATAGTGTTCGAACGTTTAAACAAATTTAGTTTGCGCATTAATGTCGATAAGTGTACATTTGTTGTTGAGGAACTTGTATTTTTAGGATATTCAATCAACTCGCAAGGCATTCGTCCTACTCAGGAGAAGGTCAAAGCGGTGTTGAACTTTCCCAAACCCAACACTGTAGTTGAGCTGCGTCGCTTTCTCGGCATGGTGAACTTTTATCACCGCAACCTCCCTCATGCGGCTGAGGCCCAAGTCCCTCTTAATGCCTACTTTCGCGAGTCACGCAAAAATGACAAGCGTCCAATCGAATGGACTGCAGAAACCAGCAAAGCCTTCGAGCAAATCAAATCTGATTTTGCCAATGCTTCCTTGCTTGTACATCCTCGCTGTGGTGCAGAGCTTCGCCTCGTGACAGATGCTTCTGACGTAGCGATGGGCGCCGTGCTAGAACAGAAATCACTCTCGAACGAGTGGGAACCTTTAGCTTTCTTTTCTCAAAAATTTACCCCAGCTCAGCAGTTGTACAGCACCTACGACAGGGAACTCACTGCAATGTTTGAAGCAGTGAAATATTTTTCTTACATTGTTGAGGGCTGTGACTTCGCAATTCTTACCGATCACAAGCCACTCATCTACGCCCTTGTACAAAACAACGAGAAAGCTCCTCCGCGTCGCTTGCGCCAGTTAGGATACATTTCTCAGTTCACTACCCGCATTGAACACGTTAAAGGTTCAGACAACGTAGTGGCGGATGCTCTCTCTAGGGTAGAAACCATTCGTTTCCCCCTAGAATTCGACCTGGCCGATTTAGCAGCCAAACAGGAAGCGGATCAACAGCTAAAAGAGATTTGTGAGTCTCCGAACTACCCTCTTACTCTTAAGCGTCTCCAGCTTGGTCCAGAACACACAGTCATTTACTGTGAATTGACTGGCGAAAGCCTGCGTCCGTATGTACCTCAATCTTTGCGTAGATCAGTGTTCGAATTTTTCCACAATACCGCTCACCCTGGTCCCAAGGTGTCTGATCGTCTCATCCGACAACGATATGTATGGCCAAACATGCATCGCGACATTGCTGCATGGTGCAAAAATTGTCTTGCCTGTCAGCAATCCAAAATCTCCAGGCATGTTAAAACGTTTCCTGAGCATTTTGTTGCTCCGGACGGCCGCTTTGACCACGTTCATATCGATATCGTTGGGCCGTTACCGGTGCGCGACGGTTACCAATATTTGCTAACCATGATCGATCGTTTCTCTAGGTGGGTTGAAGCTGTTCCCCTTCAGGAAACCTCAGCCCAGACCGTAGCTCGCGCATTCTTTGACACATGGGTGTCGCGTTTCGGCGCACCCAAGGTCATCACTTCGGATCAAGGAGCACAATTTGAGTCGAGACTCTTTACTGCATTATTATCCTTGATCGGTTGTGAGCGCATTCGCACCACCGCGTACCACCCAGCCGCTAACGGCATGATCGAACGGTGGCATCGCACGTTGAAAGCTGCATTGATGTGTCACAAAGATGACGACTGGCTCAGAACTCTCTCCACTGTTCTATTAGGCTTACGTTGCCATGTGAGAGCCGACACCGAGGCTTCTCCGGCCGAATTCCTGTACGGTACCACGCTACGGTTACCTGGCGAATTCTTCATTCCGGAAGACATTACGCCCGATCCGCAAATCTTTGTAGAGGAGTTCCGTGAGCACATGCGCCTAGTTCGTCCCATACCAGTCGCACATCACTACAAAAAACGCATCTTCTATTTTAAAGAGCTTCACAATTGCACCCATGTTCACATGCGGAACATGGCCAAGAAGTCTCTCGAACGACCTTACTCAGGTCCATATAAGATTCTGTCTCGCGAATCCGATCGTGTATTCAAAATCGAGGTCAACGGTGCCCCTCGTACCGTTTCAGTAGAGCTTTTAAAGCCCGCATTCTTTATAGCGGAAAATTTAGTCGATTCAGGAGGAGTATCCAACGACAGTTCGAAGGGCAATCAGCCACCTGTCCCTAGTCCGGTACTCAAAACTTATCCTGCCAAAAAAATAAGATTCTCGTCCGATACCAAAGCGCAAGCTTAGCTTTGCGATTCAGTTCATAAGCAGCGTTTGTATTTTTATACTCTTGTATTAACAGTTGTAAGCAACCAATGTATATATGTTCATGCGATTCTTGGGTCTCAACCCTTCTGGTGCAGAGCTTGCAAGTTGATCAGCAAGAATCTCGGGGGGGAGTGTGTGGGGAGCTCCCTTGGCAGCCCTGCGTAAGCCAGGAGTGGGGATGTCGGCCATGTTGGCTAGAGAGAGGGAGAGAGAACGAACGAGCGCATGTCGCGGCCTGCGAGCCGCATAACGTTCGAGACAGTTGATCTAACGGGATATTCTAATAAAAGAAAGTGTTATTCCAGAGGAAGCTGGTGGCCTTTATTCATCCTGGACCCCATCCTCGAGAGAGTAGGACTCTCGGCATCGTCATCCCAGACGCATAATCCTACACGCTTCAAATTTAAAAATTTAAAAGATCGCGCTTTGTTAAAAGACACTAAATAACTTATGATTCCATTTTAAAATTTACTTGCGCATCAACTATCTCATGAAAAGGTAATAATTTCTTATATTTCCTTCACTTTCACAAATCTTCACCTACATAAAAATATAATAATAACCAATAACAAAATAATATTCACATTTCGCATCATTCAATCCCCTCCTATTAAATCCTTACTATTCAACTTGCGTAACGCTATTAGTACCTATATTAGTGCGTACACACGTAACCGATTTATTGCAAGTCAAGAAAGCGAAAGAGTCCGCGCGCGTCCTTTATTCCTTTATTTCGCAAGCCGCGACACACACTCGCACATGCGTGAGTAATTATGTCGTTTTTTTTTTTTTTGCTTACGCGAGAGACGCTCAGGTGATGTACAACTGACAATCTTTTAGCGATTGAGGCTGTAAATAATAGCCGCCAATTCCTCGTACGCGATTATACGGATCGTCTATAAATCTGTCCGCGCGAAAAAGCCAGCCCATACGTCGACTTATTCTTTTCGAACTTTGTTGCGAGAAAGATGTATATAGCCTTGAGATAAACGACTAAGTTCGTTGTATTGATGGACATAACCCTTTTTCGGCTAATAAACTGAATCGAAATTTCTGGTGAAATGTAGACACTGATGAACAATAGTTTGGACATAAAATAATTTCGAGCCTAAATTAAGGAAGCACAATAGAAGCAAGATGTTCGCTACTGATTATGTGGAGACGGACGAGACGAGCCATTACCAGTTGCTTCACTTTCTTCAGAAGATGCGGGAGACTCGACTGGAACGTCGACGAGGATTTCGCGGAAATTTTAGGACACTTGGCCGACAATGACGCGGACGATCGACAAGGTGCGAACCACGTGTGCTTTCATACGCTCCGATGAATTATATTAAAACATCTACGTATAACAAGTTTAACCCTAAACGTAGCGCTATTTCATTACAGCCTACATATTCCATCGATTTTCGCGCTGTAACGTGTGCTTCCATGAATTCCCGATCGCTTTCACAGATAAATCCCCGAGCATTGTGTGTGTACATTCCACGTGGCCTACATTCGAAACGAAAAACACCCTCGTGTGGCGTATTATATAGGCTACATTTTTTACAATCGTCGTCGTCACACGCGAGTCCGTTGTGTGTTACTGAAAAAAATTGCTTGATTATCGCGTCGGAGTAGATTTCCGAAAAAAATTACCGAGAAATCGAAGCTTTTCAAGTCGCGAACGATGATGGAAGGGAAAAAATCGGTAAAAGACAAAAAATTATACGCCGACCGGTTAATCGTCGATAACGCCGGGAGCGTATGCTTATCGAGTTAAAAAAGATCTTAATGAAACTTCCATTAAATAATCGCAACGGCAGAAACATAACTCTAAAATTGGCGAAATGACAGTTTCCATATCCAGAAAAAACCCAGCCTGCAATCAAAAGCTCATTCGTATTTTTATCTCTCCCCCGTGCACACATTCTCGCCACATCAATCGATCCCCTATAGTGTGCACACTCAGGCGCAGTGCCTACAGCCGTCCAGCGCGATGCTCTAGATCTCTTCAGTCTAATGTATACTTATAACACTACCCACACACAGGCCGATCGTTACTCAACGTCGTCGGTTCAATGTCCGCAGGGTATCAGTTCGTCGGGCCGCACTTGCCGTACGACAATAACGCAGCGCAACTACGTCGCGAGCAGCCGTTGCAGCATCGACCGGATGTGCCTCGAGGCAGACGAAGATCGTCGCCCGAACTCGTGCAGAAGGTTCGCGTAGCGCTCGAGGAGATGTGCGCCGGTTGCCTGACGGAACAACTTACCGATCACCCTTCCGGAGGCGACGGCTGCTTCGACGACGATGACGGGGATGACGATTTTGGTTGATGTGTGTGTATAGGAAAAAGTTTTTGAATACAGAACAAAACAAAAAAATAGAAACGAAAAGGGAGTTTTATCTTCGATTGTAGGCAACGGTCGTTAAAAACCGATTTCAGAACATCGGTATCTCGACGAAAATCGGCAATTATGTTTCGACAACGGAGCTGTCGGTCCTTCGTGCGTCACGCACGAATAATTACGCGTTAAATAAACATCTGCGAGAGCAGAGGGCATACCGTATACGCGTGGAAAAAAATTCGTATAATACATAGAGCAGCCGCAGTGAATATATCGCGTGAGTCCGAGGAGTATATTCGCGTCGCTCGTCATCGCGCGATATCGATTTCTTTCTCGCCCATGTTGATCGTTCGTCAAGGTAAGAGAGCGTTTATGTGCCAAAAGCATACGCTATAGCTCCGGCCCCATCTGTGTATTCTTACATATGCCGTGTATACGTAAGTACGTGTAATGCCGTCTATTCTAAGAGGCTCGCGTGGGATTTTAAATGAGACTTGCTTCGCTGCTGGACACGCGACCTCTGGCTCACTCTCTCTCTATGAGTTATAAGCACTCGAGAAGCATTGATTTTTACGTCTCGTTTTACGGGGAATGAATATTCGAATCGGCGTTTCGACTGATGATGCGTAAATAAGCTGTTAACGATTTGTATACTCGACGAGGAAAATATTCGCTCGATGCGAGGTCGGGTTTTCCCGAATGAATATTCGATAAGGACGAGATCTAACTGACGCATCCGAAAAGCGCGTGAATATTCATGGAAAGGGTGTACGACGGAAAATTCTGAGGCGAAATAAGCAGTACATCTCGTTTACGTTTATCCTCGTTTAATTTTATTGTACATCGGCTAAGGTTTGTTGTTACACTATAAAATCCTGTAAAAAACAACGCTCATCTTTCTCTCTATAAATAATAAATTTGGCATACAACGAAGCGCATATTCTCTATGAATAAAAACCAATCGAACGTCCGCTGACGTCCGCACGACGTTTGCACAGCTACGAATCCTCGACGAGTACGACTAAGTACAAAAACAAAGTGAGTTCAAGGGTTACGCGGAGGTGAGTACAGAAAAAAGGAAGAAACAAAAGTAGGTCTCTCAGATGAAGCCAACGACGCCACAGGCGAGTCTCGCGCCTGCCGATCCAGTTTTGGCGCTCTCCTCGTTGCCGCCGCGGCCGAGGTCGTCTTGTTTCTCGTGCACGACGACGGTCCTGCCGATCGCCCCGCGCACGCCCGTCAGCGTGAGGTAGTGGTCGACGCCGTCGATCTGGGCGATACCGTCCTCGCCGGCCTCGATGTTGCCCAGGTCACCGACGTGGCGCAGCGGGTCGTTCGGTGCTCCGTGATTAACCTGCTCGCAGTAGAGCAGCGATCATTATTGTCATCGAGTATCAAGGGGGGCATGTAATCAGTCGGAAATCTCTGGCCCTAATTCTAAGCTGATAAGGTTATGGATTTGTTTTGCTCGTACCAAGTAAGGGTTGAAATGAGGACCGGCGGAGGCGCAGCCCTTCGTCAGGTCTCCCTTCTCGTGGACGTGGAAGCCGTGAAGGCCTTTGGTTAATCCAGAAATCGTTCCGTAAATTCGAACGCCGTTGGGGAGCTGCTCCAGGGTTAGAGTGCCCCGGGGACCGTCTACGGGATTGCCATTTCCGTCGAGGGCTTTCAGTTCCACCATCGCTTTCAAACCAATGGCCTGGAATTCAGTCTTGCGTATTAGATGGGATGGCTTTTTCTAAACGGCGATTCTTTTACATGAAACGCAGAGCTTCGCAGCGGAGAATTGTTAGAGTTACTTCGAAATTTGAAAACTTTGTACGATGTTTATCCTTTTTTTTTAAATTTTTTATTATGATACCGAGGTAATAGTTATTATTCAACAACGTGACGCTGTTTTTTTTTCAAATTCACTAATCCTATCTTATCCACTTTTTTTCAAAAAGAATGATTTATTACAGCTCCTGACAGGCTCAGCATTTTGTTGGATGCGCGTTGTTTAAAAAAACGAAACATACGGTTTACACATCCTGCAGAGACTGCAATGCCTATAATACTTTAGATAGAAAATTCCGCAGACACCATATATTAAAATTAAGAATTTCAATGGAACTGATTCGAAGATTTAAATTGATTAACGTAGTCATAAATCATTTACGATTATAATGCTTGAGAGGCTAAATATTTCATAATATATTCATGAATGCGCGACATTTAGTGCCCAAATGATTTTGAAGCAACCCGCCCACTGCTCATTTAACTTCTTGTATGAACTGCCACATAATAAAATTTCACTAATCCGCGTTTTCATGAAGCATAGCAAAAATCCACGTATAAGAAGCTAAACCCTGTCCAAATATTTCCTGGAACGCCAAGTAATCGATTACCGGCTGAATTAAAATACTTCTTTTGTGTAAGGCGCAGCTACTTGTTTAAAATATAAATTTATGAATTTGTAAATGTTGAATAATGCTATTGTGTCGCGGTGCCAGCAATTTAAAGACAAATAAAAAACAAAAGAATATTCTACAATTGTACAGTAGAAAGTGGTGAAAGTAAAACTGCATACTGCATTAGTTATGGATTATGCATACACGCGCGAGTTCCTCGAGTTTATAACAAACGTTCCACAGAAAAGTTCATCGACAAAAACTAGAAACAAAAAAATTAATGATTAATCTTTTTTCATGTTTTGAAGCAGCTCAGTACCAAAAAATCGTGTTTACAATCCAATGTTTCATCATTATGTTAGTATTTTTAACGTTTTTTATGTTAGAGTTACACACTGAAATTAACATAAATATTTCTACACTGTAAAATGTACAAAAATCATTAGTTTCTTTTTTTATCCTCGTTTAATCGAAAGTTATTCAGACAAAACACTCACTTGTGCGTATACAGATATTCAAAAGCAAATATAAAGAAAAATCCATAATTTACGACTACGTATCCAAGCGCGAAAAGCGTATATCTTTCGCGCTCGAACACAAACAAAATATAAAAAAAAAGGTCGTCAAGTAACTAAAAACAGGTGCTCACAAACAAATAAGGTTCCATGTAAACCTCGTAAACATTGCTCCTTCCACCGGGATAACCCGGCAAGCTTCTGATAAACAGTGTCCTGTCACTAATCGGCTTGCTATCGTCCACAGGACCGGCACAGGCTCCGCAGACCAGAAGCAGCCCCAAAACGAACTTTATCGCCGACCTCATGTTCGTTGTTTATCCTCGCGATTTCGAGCAACCGATGTCACACTAACTCGAATATATTAAAGAGAAAACAGGCCTATTACAACGAAGTCCTTTGGCATAATAACCGAACGACGACTGGATGTGTACGCGGCCGTCGAGAAGCTCGCGCCAATACTAATGTGCCGTGAGAGAGAAGAAAATGACTCGCGGTACGGATGTACGTGTGTGAGTGTCTCTTTGAAGGAACGGCCTTACGTAATCCTCTCTCTCGAGGAGGTTCGCCAGGTAACTGCGAGGCGTTACGCGCCTTTACGCGTAAATATACGCGCGAGCCTGCAACGGGCATCTAGTCTCTCTCTCTCTCTCTCTCTCTCTCTCTCTCTCTCTCTCTCTCTCTCTCTCTCTCTCTCTCACACTCTCGAAAGGACCTATCCACGCACCACAGCGGATGAAGAAGTAGCGCCTATAGGACCTTGGAAGATCGCGAGGTGGGAGAGATGAATCTCTCGTGTGTGTCTGTTTATACGCGGAGAACGAACGTCGACTGCACTTGCACTTATACCTGCGCCTTTTCCCGATTTATATAGAGGTAGCCGCGAGGCTGGTTTTACTTTTTCCGAAGCGCGAGACTGCACGCGAGTGAAAGCCTCCGGGGGACAGAGCGCGTTATGTGGACGGGAAGAGATTGACGCCGGTATGCGCGACACCTGATGCAGTAGGCTTATTCTGGCTATAGCTGATGGCAAAAAGTCGACTCGTTTAACCATAGAGTTGTGGTATAAGAAGCGTAGTCTTATACGTTTCTATCTCGCGGCGCAGATGTGTGCGCGCATTATAGCCTTTCCTCCGCAGTCGAGAACCGCTGATTATCCTTAATTAGAGGCATTTGCATGTGGCTTCTGCGTACGTTTTGCTTTTTTATCTGTAGCCTCGATCTGTCAAGCTATTGTTGAAAAATTCATCGCGCTTCTTTTTTCCCGCGATAACATCTGAATGTTTGTGCTTTTTCAATTTACTAAGTGAATCGAAACCGGAGGTATAGATTTTTTTCAAATGTCATTCTACGTTTCTGTCAAAACTGATGATATGATAAAAAAAAACAACAAATAAGCAGCAGACAGCATAATCGATCGAATCGTCACAAGAATAATACAGCCATGAGCGCTTTTTGCTAATCACACATTCAAAGCCGGCTCGGCTCATCCGGATAAAGGAGCGTACGCGTAACGAGTCATTAACGTGCCTCTCGCACATAAGCCCGCGACGAAGAGCAAACGCGAGTGACAGAGGTGCGGCCCGAGAAGTGCAACAACCTGCGGCTCATTTTTCTCCCCGACGGCGCACGACCCCGCAAAACGCTAATGTCTACCTGTGCGCTGTGCGAAGCACGCGTCGTAAAGCGTGCATCCTCTCGGCGCGTTTTTCGCGATTTTTTTCACTCGCGACGCGACAAGTCGGAATTGAGGATGTCTTTCTCGAGTATAGTGAGGGACGGGGAGAGGAGAGATCCGGAGAACCAGTTCTGATCGATGCAACGAGTTTGGAAAATAGACTCGCGCGCGCGCGTTACATCCGCATTTTAGACGAGCTAATATCGGCTGGATGACGGATTTTGCCTAGCACTCGCGATGATTGCGCGGAAAAAACTGCAGAGTATGGGGAATCGAGTCTGATGAGATGAGCGAGTGCGAATTGGTCAATAATAAGGTCTTCCTGATCTTTGCGGGAAAGATTTTTTCGCACGTGTGATAATGTATAATTACGAGAAAGTTTTTGCATAGGTGGTACATCGCTATATCTAGACTCGGCTTGCGGATTGCTAAGTGCAACAAATTTAAATAGAATTAATCGCTTGTATTGTTTACATATTAAATAACAGTTAGCTTCCAATAAAAACTCAGTTCATTCAAATAGAAACACTTTTAATGCAGATAATATCGGGTATGTATTATTAGAAATAAGGTAATGATGATGCTAACTTTTTTCCTTCACAACTGAAGCTATTTGCAGAAGTTAAACAAGTTAATAAAATATCTATAAAACGCGATGAAATAGTAGCTGGAAGTTCTTGAAGATTAACAATAAATGTGATGAACTTTGAATACATCGAGTGGATTTAAATTATCGAAGCTTTGATGCTAAGAAACGTCGACTGTACAAAATGATTTCGATACAGAAAACAATCTAAACATTCTATATTCGTCAATTGATTTATTTAACATAGATAAGATAATGGTTTTATCATTCAAAAAACAATACAATATTCCAACGGAAGGGACATATTTATTCACGCATACATAAGTTACCAGATTATATACATCTTCATAATTATCAATATTATGTAATTGAAACATTTCTTTACAAATTGATTAAAAATATAAACACTTATTATTTAGCCACAAAAACTCAATAAATACCATCATGAACAATCTTGCAGCGATAAGAAGTGAAAATATTTGCATTGCAATACACAGAATACAATAGTGGAACAATCCTTGAGAGTGTAAAAGTGCCTTATTTATTAATTAGATATCAAAAGTATCTAATGATTTCCTCTGCGAATTGCGATGTTCTTATATGATTACGCACAACAAATGACCTTTAACATGAATTGCCGCTTGCGCGTACCTCTGCCTTTTCCTTCAAGAGTTTTCTCTTGTAAAACCCCACGATTAAATTCCTTGAATGCGTGAACGTCAGATAAAGTTATACTTGAATAAACATTTATATATACTGTCGAGAAAATCGTCTGGAAATTAACGGCTTCGATAAATGTTTATTTTGCGCGATTTCCGGAAAACAATGTACTCGACGAGTTGCGAGACTATCGACACGTACAGAGATAAAACAAACGTGGAGTCCTTATAGTGATGGGATTGATATCGATTGTAAATCAGCGATTGCGTTCGCTGATTTAACAAGTTTATTTTTAAAATCATAGTATTTTGCCTAAGTTAACTAATTTCGGTAAAGTGATTCACCAAAGATATTTTAGAATCAAGGTCAGCCGCTTTAGCATTATACACATTGTTTGAACACCTCGTTAGCGCATATTTGCTCTTTTCAAACTCGTACCTTTCTCATCTCAACACACGTAGTATGTCTCACATTAAAATTTAGGCCGCAACCTTCCAATCTATTTAGTAGCCTTGAAAATCAATCACTTCGAGACTCGGTGCGCTATTTTTAAAAGTTGTTAATCAGACTACCGGTCATTTAAATCTACAGTTCGACCACTGCATCTGTAACTTTTAAACTATAACTCAAGTTTCCACAAAGCGCTTGGAATACACGCAGTTATAAAAATAATCAAGAGAGTCATCAGATGAGAGCATAAAGCGAGATTCAGTCGCAGTGACTCCACATCTGTCTGCGCGACAGCATGTGTGACCTTGATACAGTATTGCCGAGGCGTCGCTAAAAAGTAGAAGGAGGGGCATAAGAGGTAAGAAGGCCTCTCTACGCTCAGGTATGTTACCTGCCCGGAGCTATCGCATCGTTTTATAACGAAAAGTTACCTGCGCCTGGCTTTCAGTTTCTTTTCGCCAACGAGACGTGTGTGCCATTTTTTTAAACCGTCGGTTCGACGTGGATGTACCGCACCGGAGTTTTGCTCTTTTTTCAATACTCGTGGGTTTCCACCGTGTGCATGTGAATATTCGAGACGAAGTTATAAGGCGTGACAGACTTGTGCAATCGACTGACTTTGGTACAACAGTGTTGTGGCGTGCAGTAGAAGAAAAACGGTGTCATTGAACTTCGACTTTCGTGAGTATGACAAGAAATGTTTCGAATATTTTTAGATCTCTTTTTTACCAAATATGCTATGGATTTTTATATAAAAAACTTTAATATCACTCTTCTTATTTAAAATGTACAGAATTTCGTACGATTGTATAAAGAGTCTAACATAAAATGTTGATTTGATTATTTTTATTACTTTTAGACAATTGAATAAAAATATTAATTAGGACGCAATTGTACTTCTTCAATAATTGAATAAATTATTGTATCACTGACCTAGATACTACATAAACATAACCAAGACTAGTTCTGTACAGTTAATGAAAATAATTGTGAATTGACTTGAAAGTTCAATTGCATCATGTTGCAGCAATGCACTGTTGGCATCACGTATACCGTGAATGGATAATTGTGTGAATAGTTATTATTAACCTCATCATAACGTGAAAATTAATCCATAATTTTTGCCTAAGTAATAAGTTCATGTCAGTACTAAAAACTCATAGATTCTGGTTTAGCGCTTTTTGTTAGAATTTGTTGCGATCTGCACTTAATTTCGATCTATGCGAATTACGTATAAACTGCGGTGCATCACAATAGTGTAATGTTGGACTGGGCTTTCGCTCGACGCTTAAACTCTCTGTGTCTCCGATCGCAATAATAGGTGGCGCGCAGTTTCTTTCCCAGTTCCCCCATATAAATCTGCGCACTTCAGTGCATATTATACAGCAGTATGTCACCTATACCTATCCCAAAACTGCCTTTTGAGGCCTGCTTGGGCCGCTCATGCTGATTTTCGCTAACGTCTCATCATTTATGCAAGTTACAAAGATGCAAACATGAATTCATTTTAAAATCATTTTATACCTGCTATCGAAATTGCTTGAAATTCTAAAACGAGCAATGCTTTTATAAACGGTCGATTGCGCAAGCGTCGACGAGAAAACGATCGCGCAGCTTCTGGAGCGTCGCGAGATTATCGACCACAAGCTTACACAAAAGTACTTACAACGAGATTGACATTTGCAAATGTACTTACAGCGTCTGGGAATCTTAATAAAACAAATTCCATAGGAGAACAAATAACAAGTTAGTAAACGATTCGTCTAGGATTGTTGTTTTAATCGACCACAAGACCCATCATTGTGGTATGCGTCGCACAGAAGAAGAGCGCGCGCGAGCATGGTGACAAAGTCGCAATTGCGCGGGTATAAATGTCACTTTCAAGTTGACCTGCCAGTTCAGTCAGAAGCTTTGCAAATGTAATTTCCGGCTTTCTTTCATGCTGCAGGACTCACCCACACAAAGGACACGTCAATCGCTCGCGTAATTATCCCCGCCGCATGATGTGACGAGATCAGCGCTCCTCCGTGTGCGTGTCGCCACTGAGTGCCTTGTATGAATGCTACTCAATTTTGCCGGCTCTATTTAATGCTCACGCGCCACCTAATGGCCCACGAAAATAATCCCCTCCCTGTACCACTATAGGAATTTACCCGAACTATACTGGTGGAAAGATTTGAAAGCTTCGTGCATTGAAAGATTGCACGATTTGACGTTTGTGCTCCTGTGACTACTCAAAATTCATATTCATTTATAGTGAACGACGTTTAAAACATATAGACCTTTAAACAAACACTTTATGGAATATGCATTTTTTATAAAGATAATACTATAGAATCAAATTTACAATGTTTTTATGATAGTGAACCTCGGTTAAAAAATTTAAAGGATATTGATCATGCGTTAAAAGGCTCCGCGAGGCCATTATTTGACCGTAAATCGTTCGAGCATAAAAGTATGTAGAGCAGATAGATCACACTATCATGTGATTTTTCAGGGACTAAGAATTTTGAAATACGCTATTATTTTTACTGAATACAAATACAATAAATCAACAAAGATATCCTTTGTATGCATAATACATATAAACTGTATAGTGTTACAATGATATAATCATCGACTGATAATTAAAAAAAAAATTAAAAGTTTGCATAGAGTAAGAAGATACGTCAATTATTCATAAACTATATTATATAAAATTTGCTGGTATTTTTAAATGCATGTTCGTTTAACATTCTATTTTTTCATTAAAAAAAAATGATAAAATGCATGGATTTTTATAATTGGTCGTGTAGACATCGCGAAAAACTGTACAGGCATTTTCAAATTGATGATTTCCTATATAAGTTTATCCAAAGCTGACTATATATACTAAAAAAATAATAAAAAATCTTGATTTCTCCTTGTAATAAACAAAAATGTTTCAATTATGAAAAATTGCAAGCCAATATTAACGACGATTCACTGCTCAATAATAAAAATAAAAACACACAATCTGAGGAAGCCAACAATTTAATTCGATAGCTTATAAATAATGTAAACGCCGAAATTTCGCGCAGAAAAAGAGCTTGTGGAACGTTCGAGGAAGTTCCCCACAACGTGACGGAATTGACATTTACTGTTGATGATTGCGGGTTTGTTAAAGTAGACGAGAGATGCTTATTCGTTCGAAACGGTTTCGCGAGGGGGTAAGAAGAGGCAACGGCGGAGGGAGACGCAGTTGGGCAGGCCGGTCTCGGCTAATATAAGCAGAACACGACGCAGCATCCACAGTCAGTCAGATTCGTGCTCGCGATCATATTATTACGGAGCTCCAGACTCGCTGACTCGCTTTCACTTTCCGTGCAGTTGACACATTACGCACCCGTCTCGTTTCAACTCGTCTCTCAGGTATATTTAAGCTTATTTTTTCGATATTCGGAAACGGATATTTATTAATATTGCTGTTTTTAACAAACGCCTTTGTGACGTTTTGTCTTTTAAATCATTTGAACTAGCTTTCTTAATTTCAACCTAAAGCATCACACACTTTTACTCGTTCTAAACGAGTTCTCTAAACACAAAAGAATAACAATTCTTATCCAAATATTATCGATCCTACTTCGCACACCGTGAAGAGCTCGAAATACCGCGCTATGATTTTTAAACGCCGAAACTCCGGTATTATAAAATTATGCGTGAAAGTCTGACGAGGTTCACCTTCACCCATAAAAAGACCGATTTGTCTCGAACTTTACACGCGTAAGCTCGTACATGCGAATCGAAAAGGGACGTAATAAAACTCGTTCTGCTCTTCCCTCCTCGATCCGGTTATCGAAATTACATAACATCAGCATCTATTGCGATAATCGATCGTTGCCTCAAGCTGATAGTCACTTCCTCGAGGCTGATGTGCGTTATTTTCAAGAATTTTTTTGCTTTTCGCCCACTCATTTCCACTGAAACCTTTATGAAGCAGACATTCTATATTACCATTCAATCGATAGTCAGTCAAACAATCGTCGAGCTTCGTATACAGAAAATTATATGCGGAAATGTTTTCAATTACGAGCGATGAATCGCGTTAACGAATCATTATGTATTTCTTTGATTCACCTGTAGACTTTCAAATAAAGATTCTTCAAATTTCTGTTTCAGACTCGCCAAAATGTGCAAAGCGGCTCTATTGATTTTAGGACTTGTTGCCAGCGCCTATGCTGAGGTAAGTAGCGATGTGAAATTCTGCAGCTCTTCTCTATAAATAAAACGAACGTCTTATGAGAACATAACACTCGCGAATCTTAAATTAAAAACAGTTTTTTAAAAACTGATAACTCAGCTTGTACAACGCGTAATCGAAGTAATCCGACCGGAATTTTCTCATGAATTAACATTTTTCTCGCATAAGTCGCCAACAGTGTACTGTATGCTCAATGAATTTTAATCGGCTACAGGAATTAGTTGCATCAGTGCTATTAACGCCGGACCTAGCGTTCAAAGAGAAGAACGTAATTGGTACACTGAAAATCGTTCAGAGCGTGGCCAACGGACCGGTGACGATCACCGGAAGCGTCAGCGGTCTCAACAAGGATGGTGTCCACGGTTTCCACGTTCACGCGAAAGGTGACTTGACTCAAGGCTGCAAGTCCGCCGGACCGCACTTCAACCCTGAAAAGGTGAAACCTCGTTACGAACATTTTACTCTATTTAACTTTCTCTGTTTTTACTTACCGGTATATCCGAGTTTCTACCCAAACAAAAAACGTATCTCTCTATGAGTAACCTTCTTTAATAAGATTCGATCACATTAACCAAAAGAGTTCAAAGTACAATACTCGTTAACATACAATCAACAGGTGAAGCACGGCGCACCCGAGGAGACAGTCCGCCACGTCGGTGACCTCGGCAACATCAAGGCCAACGCCGAGGGTGTGGCCCAGATCAACATCACCGACACGATGATCTCCCTGAGCGGGCCCAACAGCATTTTGGGCCGTGCTTTCGTGGTCCACTCCCAGGAGGACGATCTTGGCAAGGGCAACAGTACGGTCTCCCAAGAGACCGGTAATGCTGGCGATCGCTGGGCCTGCGGTGTCGTCGGCATCTTGTAGGTTAATTCTCTCGCTTTCTGTCGCGCAAAAACTTCATACACATTATTACCTTTAATGTCTGTTAATGTTTCGTTTCGTTGCATACCTGTGTGCGTGAATATTTACGGGAGATATACCCAGCGTTGAAAATTATCGTAGTGGTATGACGTTACTATTATTATTATTATTATTATTATTATTATTATTATTATTATTATTATTTGTTTTAACGCGTATCGAGGATTGTGCCTACGTATTGAGAGTATAAGAATTATAATGTAACAATGGCAGAGAAAAATTATTTTCCCAAGATTATGAAAGTCTACATATACTTATTTATTATCTATGAACTGGATATTATACTGAACAAACTTAATTAAGCTTCGACAGTGTAAATAGTGCTATACATCGATATACTCCCGGTGATTTGTTATCGATTTCATGTTTTTATTATTCCCCCAACATAACATATCCTTCAATGTTCACATCCCCTTGTCCCTTTTTAACTTTGATAAAATAAATAAAAGTTGAAAAATATATATTTTTGATTTTCCTGTTTTATCTTTACAACTTTTACACGAAAACGAGCAAAATATAATACTTCGACGTGACTATACAAATACACGAAACATATATCCCATATACGTTTTCGATGTATACTTCCTATTGCGTTTAATGTGCTCTCACCCTTTTCTCCCCCTCTGACTTTGCATAAGCTTCGTATCAAATAGTACTACATTAAGATGAAAGTAAAGTCGAATATAGTAATGTGTAGTAATGTGATTTTTGTATACAAGTAAATTCAATTAAGTTCAATTGCATTTCAGATACATTTAGAAAAGTTCTTTCAATACAATAATCCACACGTTTTTTTATCATTCTTTTACGTCCAGACTTATTTAAAAGATTGAAAGTTGTATTATAAAAATATACGTTAAAAGAAGTTGAGCATTGCCAAGCCATATAGTAGCCGGAACAAAAAAAACAATTATGGATCGGTCTATCTTTCACTCACTTTTCACCTCTTATGCCATAACCACCCAATTTTTGCAATAGTATAGCTTTTAATAAAGTTAGAAATTGATTTAAAGCTAATAATTACGTACGGTAAAGCGACGAAGGAACAAGGATAAGCAAACGTGAAATAAGGTTCTCTTTAGAGATTAAACTATGTGGAGCACAATCCTCGTAAAATGTTCCCTCGAAGGCGCGTACGTAGTGACGTCGCTACGATTGTAACCCACGTTAACCCAGATAATAAAGCAGTCGCATTTTATCGATTTTTTTCTTTACTCTGCCTGCAGCTCGCCAGAAGGAAGTTGGCCGAACTCAGCTTCTTCTTTGCAACAAACTGGACTTGTTCTTCTCCTGTCAACCGCAGCTTATTTCATCACAGTACTCGCGAATTGAATGTATTAAAAGAGTCAACAAACATTGAAATACCGTAATAAGATTATTAAGCTAGATTATTCGATTCAGTGCCAATGTACTTTTGTATTCAACATTATATTTACAAATACTTAGAGCTTATGTACAAAAGGGAATGTAAATCGTATTGTGTACCTATGTATGCAAATGGTTCGACTCACAATCTTGTATACTTAAATAATTCATAGATAAATTATTTTCATAGTTTAACACACTATGTACCGGTAGTTTTAATCAATAAGACTTCGAATCTGGATATTATGTGCATTTGAATTCAAAGTTTTTGTTCACTACCTTTAGAGTTCAAAACATTCGTTTCATGTATGTTATACAAAAAAAAATCATTAAATAGTTTGAAAGTGCTTATTTACAATTTTAAACTAGAAGAAATACTTGATGTTGACAACTTATAGTCATAATGCATAAGCCTTACGTATGTCTGAATTTTTAATATAGTTTTGTAAATTAGCATTTATAATTAACAAAAGAATAATAAACTTATCAGTTATTTATAAAAACAATGTATTTAATTCTTATTACATCATACATATCATTATTATCTTTCACTCTAATTTATAAGAAAATTTTAATTCTTATAGTTTAATCTTATAATCACTTGATGTGCCCCCTTGAATTTTACTTAACGCTTTCTTTCTGGGCTCCGCAAATATGAACGAACACACCTTCGACGCGGTATTTCTTGCCGACAAATTGACCTAAAAAGCTAAAAGCATTCGAATTACAAGGTATAAAATCTCAGAAGGATTAAAATTACATGTTCCCGGAAATTAAAGAAAACTTGGTCGGACTAAAAGGTCTCAATCATTATTAGAACATAATTGTAGATACACATAAGATATATTTTTACAAATAATAGTAGTATAATATATATTGCAGGATGAAAAAATCCATACTCGAGAGTCAGTCAAATCAAATTTTCCGAAGATTAATAATAAAAACTATTTATTAGCTTACGTACGTCCTTTCAGCGTATTAAAAAAAAATAATTTCAATGATTGCTCGAGTCGTGACAAGAACAAATCTAAAAAAAACTGTATACTGATAGACTGAACTATTGTCTGCGCTTTCATTGTCGGCGCGTACAAAAAGGGCCATTCAAGCCCGAGCTGTAGCCTCGTAACCATAGAGATTCGCGCAGGTAAAAAGAAATACAGAGCACGCATACACAGACAGCATATACGGGGTTGGTTTCGCCAATCGCGTGTCGGTCTCGGCATGGCGTTCTCCACTCGAAGCGTCCACGCCGTCCGGCCAATAGTCTGGAGCCCAAAGTAGGTGCGCTGCCGATCGATCTTGACGGTCGTTCGCTTCGCGGGAATCGCCAAGGATCGCAGCCAGCTACGCATTAACCGAGTTGACTTCGAACCCGACGCGCACCCACACCGCGCTTGCAAGTCACCCTGTCTGCAAGCCAGCGCTGTAAGCGGAGACAAAAGAAGCGGGAAGACAAAGAGCGCTTGATCGCGCAACGTCTAGCATTCAAGTTGTGCAGTTTGCTTCAATTGAATTAACAAAAATTCGAGTGTTTGTTAGAATAAGTTTGTGCAAGTGATTTGTTCTTTGTTCTCAAGTTAAGGAAGAAACAGTATCAGCAGTGAAAATGGAATCATGCGGCATGAGCACGATCAAGTATATTTTATTCTTCTTCAACTTCATCTTTGCTGTAAGTTCAATGAAGAGCGTATTTTGTGTTTTATAAAAATTGTTTCATAAGTTAATGCGATCCAGTTTTTTTTTTCAAATAAAAGTTCAGAGTGTACGATAGAAGTTGCATTAAAAATATAAGTGCGTCAGAAAATGTTATATTGCTTAGAACAAAGTTATAAATAAATACATGAAATAATTTTATGATTTAAACATTTATCTCTATTGAAACTGATAACAAAAATATATCTGTGCATTAAATCGGCAATATTCCTACGAGTATCCTTTCAAAAACAATAGTTTTACTTTTTTACCAGATTTCGTAAATTTTTGACAAACTACATCTGTTAGGTTCACCTTCTTTTATTTGATGTGATGATTCTCGAGATAAGTAAAGTGGGCTATCACTAGATAGTGATATTTTATTATATAGTATCGATGCTTCTTATTTCTGCATCACTGAAACCGTCAATAGTACTTATAGATAATCTCAACCATTAATTTGTTACGTTATTTATAATTTAATAAGGTATTTTAGACATTAAAACTCATGATCTTGCAAATCGAAAATTATTTTTACTTCTCCAGTCCAATGGTTTTAATGAAATACATTTTCTCGTCGGCAAATCTCCCAACGTTTTCTTATAATTTCAAACAAATCATTAATATCTTTATTTAACTTTTTTCTGGAATCTAGTCCTCAAAAGGTTGATCATTAATCCTGCTCACTATAAATGTACATTTGATCACAATAAGTTTATCATTCTTTTGCATGCAGATTTCAGGTCTTGGCATCATTATAGCAGGTGCAGTAGTTTTATCAGATGTAAATGAATTTAAACATTTCCTGGAAGGAAGAATTCTAGCACCACCTATCGTGCTAATAATTGCTGGCACGATAGTCTTTATCATAGCGTTTCTGGGTTGTTATGGAGCCATCAAAGAACACTACAATTTGCTGATTGTGGTAAAACTTTTACTTTAAAAATAATGATTTTTGTATGTTTATAAACAAGAATCTTTTCGTACAGCATTTACGGTCTAAACAGTCTAAACTTTAATTAAACATGCATAAATTCACGCATCTAACTCTAAGATTCTAAAAAATTAATTTTGGCTTTCATGAGATAGTATATTATTATTTGTATGCATAATGTTTATGTATTTATTTCAGTTTGCAGTTGCACTTTTGGTTATCTTTATCATAGAACTTGCAGTCGGAATCGCTGCAGCCGTATTCAAGAATGACTTTGACGGGGCAATGAGACAAGCTTTGCAAGATTCTATGTCGAGGTATTCGGATACGAGTTCAGAAAGCGACAAAATGGCTTGGGATAAAGTACAAATGAAGGTAAAAAAAACTATTGAATTAAATAATTTTTTACAACACTTTGTTACTATATTGTTTCTTTTTGAAAAGGCTTGCTTTCCAAAAATACAATATTCCGCTAAAAGTCAAATAAAAAATTAAATTAAGTTGAAACTTATTTTTATTACAGTTCGAATGCTGCGGTATTGATAACCCTTCTGACTGGCAAACTGCTGACCCTAGTAAATTTTCTCGGGGACTCCCACCATCTTGTTGCAAGACTTATACAGCCAGTCCATGTTCTGCGAGTCCTTATGAATCATTCTCAAAAGGTTGCTTTACGGAGCTTCAAATGAAAGTTCAGAAAAATGCTAAAATTTTGATTGGAGTTGGTATCGGCATCGCATTTGTTGAGGTGTGTATATTGTATTCTTCAAATTAACATTTTTTATTACAAATATTTTTTTACGTCAGGCTAATTCAGAAGATATATAATTTTTAGGTTGCTGGGATAATCTTAGCATGCTTCCTTGCTTACGCAATAAAAAGAGAAAATGAAGGAAAGTAAATAAATCTACATTAACTTGATTGTAACGCAACGTACAAAAGTAAAAATTAACTGATATATAGAAATAACGAAAAAACAATCAAACCTAAGATTTTTTAATTGCAACGTTTATGGTGTCAAGTAACAAAAGTATCGACATACATAAAATATTGAGATTAAGTTATATGTTAAGTACTGCAAATATATTATAATGTTTTTTTATTGTCGTTTTTTTTGAGATTTTTTAATTTTGTTACGTCTTTTCTTAATATAAAATAAGCGAAGGAAAAACTAATGCAGATAACTTTAAATTGAAAAACTCTAAGAATGTCGGCTTATTGTACTATTGACTGCGGTAATGAAAGGCATGCGTTATTCGTCGTAAATATTTGTAAACTTTTATTTATTACAATTGATCTGTAAAATTATGCATTGATAAACATTTACCTAAATCATCTTTAGTTATAGGATGTTAATGTATAAATTTATCGTTTTTTGCTGTGTATGGTTATTAGCTGATAAAATATCGATTGATAGTTTTATTAAAAATAGAATTAATAATAATAATAATTAATAACGTGCACTAGAAATTAACAGTTATATTTATGCTATTTCGTGTTAAATTTTTGAAGTTATTAAGTGCTACGAGCTTCTTTACTAAGTATCGTTTACATTTTTTATAAATCTGATATTGGTTCATAAAATAGTATGCATTTTATTTTTAAAAAATATATTTAAAAACCTACTGTTTTTATTTCTAGTACGTGACTATTTTAGAATTTTTCATAGTTGCTTGAAAATAACGCAAATGGTGTCTCCGTTAAAACATGTAAAAGTAACATACATTTAAATTGTTCATAAATAGCTTTGATAACTATAAAAAGAATTATGAGAATATCATAGAATAATTATTCTGTAATGGTTTCTTCTATCATCTAGTTACAATATATTTTGTGGTTTAAAATGTAAGAGACTTTTTTTGTAAAATAAAAATACTACATGAAATATTCTGAATAAATAATAAAAAAGACTGCTTGTACTTTATTATCCCCATCCTATATGACGTATATGATAGAGAGTTAACCTATTCATATAAACTCAACCATACAACAATATTACCAAGTAGAAAAAATTTGTCTATACCCCTGAATTCTATCCTTCATGATAAGTTATAGCGGTCTGAAAAACACAAAATTTGTTTACACATCTCATTTATTTTTTCAATCTTAATGGTAAACATAGATTTGGATTTTTTTATTCAAATAATATTCATCGATCCACCTATGAAAAAAAAATTGCAATGTATCAAATTATAATTTTTACAGTTCTGTTGATACTTACTAAAACTTTTAGCTGCTAAACCTACAGGATATGCAGAATGGTTATTTCTTGGATTGTTTTGACTCAATTCTATATTCCTTCTTTGAGTGTATGATATAAATTGCTTGTGTTTATAAGGTTTTTGGTAGAGGTAATAAGATAAAGAAATAGATAGCACCTAATACAAAGAAATAGTATATAAATAAATATTTGTTTCAATAATACAACTTTCTCATTTTTTTATGATATAAATAACCAAATGCTTTCTTATTTGTGTAGCTTGCAAAATACTCACGAAAAACCCTTCTGTTATAACGACCACTAGATGTAATAATAGGGTATAAGATTCTATTAATCTATTAAGGGCAATGTAACATCCTTGATTGTAAACATTGAATCCATTATTATAATTGCAAAAATCATTCGATTCGCAACATGATCCCGGGATATATCCTAATATTGTTTCCCAATCAGCATAACTGTGGACACCGCAACATTGAAGCTGAAGAAGGTTTAGACCAATTAAAATTTAAGTAAATTGAGCCTCCCAACGAATTCTATGAAAGTGAATTACCTTTGCTTGAACAATATTTATTGCATCCTCTTCAAAATGATAGTTTATGGTAGCATTAACTAAAGTGTGTAACAAGTTCTTTTTATACAAATTAGAATCAGATACATAATAAAGATAAGCCCATCCTGCTACGGTCGACACAAACAACAAAGATGTAAACATATAAAACTAAAAAAATTGATACATTAAAAATTTACTCTTCTCTTCTCAAATAATTATTCATAATTTGAACTTTTTAACTTATTTTTTATTTGCGCGCTTCCTTACCATTAAAAGTCCACAATAATAAGATAGCCAGGCAGAAATAATACCAAACCAGCTGAGAGCAATTATGATTACACCTACTATCATCACTATTAAAATAGGTATACTGGTATAATAACTAACGAACTTCTCAAAATAATGTAAATTTTTCCAAATCATCACGGAACCGATAGAAATAAAAGCGCCATTTATCTGTTAAGAGATAAGAAATAAATATACTGTTGATGCAATACAACAATGTTATGTTTTTAAAAGTAATATTAAAATCAAATGTATTTGTAAAATGTTTAAGCATACGCCATTTTTTTCTATATTCCTAACCTAAATTAGTACTCTACATATAAAAAAATGTATCCGATTGGTGTTTGATATTTTTATAAATGTTATGTTTACATATTACTAACCATTAAAATGACGCAACTCATAATATACGTATATTTAAGAGGCAAAAGTTTTTCTTTTAAATCACTTTTTATATTTGTATTACTTGAATTACTTAGATTATTATTTGTCATTTTAACAAAACGATAGAGTCATGTACGTGTGTTTAGTATTACTGAATTCACTTTTTAATGACTGAATATTCTGATAAAGACAAACAAAATATTTTTCTCGGTGTAATTGCACCTAGGCCACCGCATGAATCCTTATCTTTTTTATCAACAATTTGATAATTAAAACAAACAAACTGCTTTATATTTTATAAATAATAAAAAAGTGTTATTGGTTATTTTCATCTTTGTTTAATTACGTTTTACTGAATCATCGTACAGATGTGTACACTAATAAAAATGGTAAATGTCAATTCTTCAATAAATTTTTGTTGCTTCCAATGACTTTCGTACGTATTTCATTATAAATCAGTTTTCAGTACCGCATATAATAGGCGGTGCCATCTGTGATAAAACAAGTAACTCTTTCCCTGCTTTATCGACAGATGGTAACATACACAGTTGATAGAAGGAAATAGTGGAAACCGTGTCTTACATAATCGACTTTTGATAAACAAAAAGAATACAATATAATTTTGATTATTATTATCATTGAAAAATTGTATTCTTACTACATTTTCTAAGTGTATTTGAAAAATCTTATTTGATGTACTTATTTGTTTTAAATTCGATTATAATATGAGAATGAGTCAATTGGGTTCCGTGGTGTAGCGGTTATCACGTCTGCTTTACACGCAGAAGGTCGCCAGTTCGATCCCGGCCGGAACCATCTTTTTTTGTACTAATTAAGAAAAAATAATAAAACTGGCAAACCTAGAAATCAAATATAGTTTGCAAGAATTTCAAAAAATTAATTGATAAGAAAAATATTAAGTGGCTTAAGAATTAACTTAAGGGGTCAAGCCTGGGTTAAATCCTGAAAAAAAAACAAAAAGATATTCTTCTTACCAAAAAATTTTTGATTTGATGTAATTTGAAAAAAAATGCTATTGAAAATATACACCATTTTTATCGAAAAGAAACATGTATATATATACCTTGTAAAATCATTGACCAAAATTCATGATATTTCATTATATAAATAAGTATATATAACTTCTTTACTCTATCCGGGCTTAAAATGTACCTTAAACATGCCCCCTCGGAACGATCGAGAGACATTTCTAAAAAATATAAATCAAATACTGCTAGCAACAAATTTTGTTGCTAGCAATGTTTAATTGATATTTTTTAGATAACAAAATTTGTTGCTAACTATATTGAATTCATATTTCAATAGAATTTTTTTTTCAATAGTATTAAAATTTAAATTAGTCAAAAGTGGGAGGATAACCCTGGAATAGAATTTTTTTTTCAAATTAGATCAAAGCAAAAATTTTTTGGTAAGAAGAATATCTTTTTGTTTTTTGCAGGATTTAACCCAGGCTTGACCCGTTAACATTTATATGTTATGAACTATTATTCAATTTTGAGAATATTGCCTTACAGATTCTAATTAATTCTCAAAAGAATTATTTTGCAAATAATGTAAAGTATATATTAAAATAAATTTAATGTAAAAAGCATTTCTCTGCCACAAATAATTCTCAGTTACAGGAACTTCTGAGTCTGTGAGTGAGTGAGAGAGAGGAATAAGCTGGCACACCCCAAACATCAAAAGTATATTGTAAACCGTCAAAAAGTATATTGCTCTTTAAAATCAATTTTTAAAATAAGGTGCTTAATTTATCAATAGACCTATACATGTCTATCGAGAATAATCACTTGAAAATATCGTCATTGAAAAAGACTCGTACAATTAAAATTGAATTTGCAGCGAGTTTTAAAAGAATGCACATGCATAGAAAATACGTCAAGTAATATTCGATTATATATTATAATAATTCATTATTATTACAACAAATTGTTTCTACATTCAAATAATCTGCACGAAAATCATACATTCCTACTTGGAAGCCGATCAGAAATAAATGTATGTTCATTTATTTCGCTTCAAAGTCTGTCCCTTAAACAGTGCCGCCGAATAACTGAGGGATGAACCCATACTTATTATCTATCGACTAAATGCAGTAACGAGCCAAAATTTACAAACTAAAGCAGTATGCCACAACGGTTAGATAATAAAAAATACCTCGGGGGAAATGGGAATGTTCTTAATATCGTACTATGACTCAAAAACGTCATAATATGATCTTTCGTATAATCGTATTTCGTTCGTGTGCTCGTGTGCATATCTGTCGACGAAAATGCAACTCGTAAGGCGCCCGTTTGATCGTTAGTTTATAATAATGTTACGTACTCAATATGCGTAAATATCAAAACTAATTACCTCGGGGAAATGGGAATGTACTTAACATCGTACTATGACTCTAAAACGTCATAATATGATCTTTTGTAAACGCCTTTCGTTCATGTGCTCGTGTGCATATCTGTCGACGAAAATGCAACTCGTAAGGCACCCGTTAGTTTATAATAAATGTTACGTACTAGATATGTGTAAATATCAAAACAAATTTAAACAATATCTTACCTTAATATTGCAGGCTAAGTCGTTCTAAAAATTCAGGTCTACGGCCAGAACTGCAACCGCGGCGAAATCTACACTGACACCACACTGCAATAATCTCAAAAAAACTATAGGCGCGAGCCAGCCGCGCGCGAGGCATCGCATAATAGAAAGAAGCCGCCCGTGTCAAAAAGAAGGAAGCGAGCTGCCGCAGAAGAGAGAAAGAGGGAAAGGGAAAAAGAGCCCCAGAACCGCATGTGCGTTCGAAACTGTATATATATACTTATGTAGCAGCTACCAACTGCCGCTGCACCGTATACGCGCCGCTCGCGCATGCCCTCTCTGTCCCTCCTCCTCCGCCGCTCGCTCTCTCTCTCTCTCTTTCTCCCGCGGCAGCTCCTCCGCGACTGCGAGCGGTGGGCCCGGCGTGCACGCAGTTCAGTTCGAGCTCGGCGTGTAGCCGGTTCGCGCGCGACCGACTCTTGCGTACTGCGCCAGCGTGTGTTTTACTTATACTCTCTCTCTGTTGTTGTTTCTCTCGATCGCGGGGAGAGAAAAAGAAAACCTTCGGGATTTACACACACACATCGAGGCTCTTCTCGCTGTTCTCGTGTGCGGAGGGTGAGAGCTTTGTCGCTTCGTGGAAAGACAACGCTTCGACGCTGCTGGTATATAGATTCTCTTGCTTGACAGTTGTATTCTATGTAGTGCTGTATATATGTATACTGCTTATGGTGTTTGCCGCCGCGCGTATAATAGGTTATGGTTGGTGCTCGTTGCGTGAAGTGCGATTGTGTGTGCGTTCGTGATTACTTAGTTGCGGGACGTTCACTTGGATTATGCAAAGCCGTGTTTGCTTCGAGTTGCAATTATACGAGGTAAAGGTTTACTCTGAGTAGTGCCAAAATAATACGCTCGGTTAATCAATCTCGTGCATAGACAAAATAACGATAAACGTGCACCGAAAATCTCGGCCGAATCGAACGCGACGGTACGTCCGTGTTTACAAACAAATTGCTATGCAGTTCTCGGTTTCGCAACGGTTATGTATATCGAACAAACGCCAGTATTTACGAAATAGCTCTTCCGAAATCGGCGGGAATGTGTATACCTCGCGTTGCATTTCGGCTGGTATACGTATAGAACTGGAGCATCGATTATCCCGCTATCACACGGAGCGCAGCTCTCCGTCGACCTTGAATTTCATCCGCGGAACTCGCGCATTCCGCCAAAGTCCGGCTTCCGCGAACGACGCGCCAGCCATAACCAAGAAAAAAAGTAATTAAGTCAGCCACTCGAAAAAGCTCTCCCTCCTCCCATATAACAACGTAACGTTCATAAATATATCTCTCTCTCTCTCTCTTTTCCGGACTTTCTCTCCCGGTGTGCGAAGGCGGCGAAGCATATCTATCTCGATCCGGACAGATATAGAAAGGTACCGGCGAACGGCGATGTAAAGGGTGTCGTCACAATGGTGTGAGCCTCGAGCTCGAAGACAAGTGCACTGCAGCCCGCCGAAACTTCTTCCTCCTGTATATCTGGGAGAGTAGACACTTACACGCTAACATCCTGTTGCTCGGTGCGGTTATTAAGTGATTGTTAAGCGCTGCTGTGTGCTACTGATTGTTCCCGATAAAAGCAGCGTCGGTGTTCTCGTTCTGGTGTGTTGTTGTGCGGGAATTACACGGGGCCCTGGACACAGGCGGAAGTCCGTTGGCGTCGTCGTCTGGGCCTTATTAGCCTGTCGCCGGCTCTCCTCAATGCTGGGCGTGCTTAAACGTCGCTGGAAGCCTTCGAAAAGGTGAGTCACTTTTGTGTCTTATATATTCGGTGGGAAAGAAAAATTAGCCGGGGTTGGCTGTGTGTATGTGTGAAATTACCGGCTGCTGCTGCTGCTGACCGAATCCGGCGGCTTGAGGAAGGTCGCGGAGATGGATACGATAGTTTATTGACTCGGTGTATATGTACCTTTCGCGAGCTTGGCTTTTTACCGCCGCGGAAGAGTGTGAAATTGGAGGTCGACGCGTTGACGAATCGATCGGCGATAATTGATAGTTGTCGAAGGTGTTCAAGCGTTGTATGTTTTTTTAAGCTCGAAAAAGTTTGCCCTGGAATTCGAGATGTACGTTAAAACACTGTATTAGTCACACGCGCTCGGGGCATATAGATAAGCATTGGCAGTGATTAGTTTTATCTATCTATTATCCACACGCGGCATATGGCCTCTAATCGAGTCTCGCTTCGAAAGTGTATCCGTGAAAGTTGTGATTCAATTTCGATACTTATACTGCAGTAGCTCGATGCCGCCTTTATCTACGATGAATTATTAGAATTTATAATGTAAATTAATATTCCCTCCCTCTACATTTATCACACTTTGCAAATAAAAACGTTATTCGACAAAACGTGTCTCTTCTTTCCGCACGAGATGAGACCTCGGGGTCATCGGCCCAATAGTTGCAACAATCGCGTGACTCCGTCAGCTCTCTCCCACGCGCGAAATCTTATAATTTATATTCCTCCACGAGTTTTGCTCAAAACCTCGAGAAAACAGTACATACACAGCGATATCGAGTAATTCGTCTACCCGAACAGCATCGTTTCCCATAGTGCGATTTCCAGCATCGACACGCTAAACGATCATTAAATCAACAACACGCACATCAGCTGTTACTCAACAACTTCCTCGTAGACTCTCCGCACTGCAGCAGAGTACTGCACAGCATCGATCATTCCTCTCTCAGTCCCCGCAGCAGCTTCTCTCTCTACACACATATACGTATACAGAGCTTCGGGCATTACAGTCATTCACCTGCGCCGCGCGCAGCAGCGGCAGCCCGACGCTGACCCACCGGTCTCTCGTCTCCCCGGTTATGCACAAGTGCACTCGCCACGTAGGCGACCACTGCTGCCGCACTAAAAAAAAAGGCAAACACCTGCGTGCATGTGCGACGTCGTCCCTCCCTTTGTGCGTGAGCGAGCATGGAATTACTTGTGTGTATACCTATATGGCAGGTATAGCAGCGACGTGCGCGAGATGAAATCGGCCGCACGTATACGCGAAGGGACACATCAGAGGGGGGAGACTATACATGTACGAGTTTTTTTCTTCGTCGCCGAGTTAGCGCTGCGGTCAATTCGATGACGAGAGAGGTTTGGGATGAAAGGGAGCGACGCTGCGAGAGAGAAAGATCGGTCCTTTCGCTCTTGGCAGATTAGTTTCTCTCTCTCTCTCTCTCTCTCTCTCTCTCTCTCTCTCTCTCTCTCTCTCTCTCTCTCTCTCGGTCCTTTTTTGATTTATCGCGCTGACCCTTTTACGCCGGATCAATGACTCAATCCGTGCGCCTCCTTTTTTATACACACACACACACACACATTGCTCATCCATATTCATTCCCTTCGGCGCGTGAAATTTTTCGTAATTTATAAAATCGACGAGGCGCGCACGCGTGAATTGGGTTATTTTTCTTTCGAGATATAAATTTCATCTGCCCGAGGAATTTATCCTCCGTCCCTCTCGCTCGCTCGCGAGCCTGTAAAACCTTGCATCAGGAAACGACGCTGCAAGGGCACGTATATGCACGTAAAGATTATCATTTTCGATAAGCCACGCGTGCGCTCGAAGCAGCAGAAAACAATTCAGCAAGCAGCAGCTCGCTGCCGGAGCTTGGAAAGAGAGTTGAGAAGACTTTTCTCGTCGGCGCACAGAGATAGAGCCCCCCGATGGAAGTTACCGCTGCAGCCATAAATATAAAAAAAAACTCCGACAGCCGTCCGTCGCATCGCGCAATAGAAGGAGAGAAAAACCTCCCGCGCACGTGCATCGAAAAACAAGTACGCACATACGCACTGTACAAGAGTGAAATAATGGAAAGAGAAGGAATGCGCGGAATCAAAGCGAAAATCGAGGTTCGCGCGGGTTTCGCTCTCTAAAACAAAGCTGACGCAGCGGCAGGTGCACTTGAAATATCCCGTGAAAACTAGTCCGCCAGGAAGTTCGCAGCGACGCTATACGTGCGTATGTACGTGAGAAACGCGAGCAAGAAAGAACGACGGCTTTGCTGTTTGTATGTGTGTGTGTGTGTGTGTGGAAGATCGAGATCAAGCGGTTGAGCAAAGATGTGCGTTTGAAATGGATTATAACTGGGAAAGTAACGGGTGCCGTGTGTGCACTGATTTTTAAGTAGAATGGCGTTCAGGAACTATGAATATTTTTCTGGTTCCGCGAATCACTCGATAATCTTAGATACACACAGAGGACTATAAGTCTGAGGGGGAGCATATTATAGAAGAGACGAATCGCTGGCGAAAGAGAAAAGAAACGCAAAACGCGCTGCGCATCTGGCTACGTTCCCTTTGGCTCCTTCTCTCGCGAAAACGCGTATAGAAAACAGCGTTCTCGTGTGTGTGTGTGTGTGCCTGGAACGCGGCATTGTTACAGCGCGCCCAGCACATGGTATACCTACGGGTATGTATAAGGGAGAGAGAACAGAAGATCCAAAGCAGTGGACGCATGTTATAGCTTCTAATTGGGCAAACGGTACGAGCAAGAAAAGTCGAGAAGCTGCCGCTGCCGCTCAGCGCATTGTACAGCTAAGCCGTAAAGGAACTAAAGGAACGACGGCACTTTGGCAGACGTTCCACATTCCTCGAGTTCCGCGATCCGCAGGACAAGAGAGCCAGACTCCGCGGAGACCCTCGTCTCGCCCGCCGAATAAACTTCTTACTGTGCGTTATTATATGTGTATTATACCCCAAAGTCGAGCTGTACTTATATACGGCTTACGTTTCTCTCGGCCAAATGAAATTATAGCGTCGAAAATTATATTGCGTTTGGTAACTTTGCCGCGAAGTTTTTTCTCCGTTCTCGTTGCTTCTCTCGGCTTTTATTGCTGGAATTAGCGAGACAGGGCGTAATTGAAAATGTACCTGACTTCGCTGTGACCACCACCTCCTCTTTCCTTTGTCGTTGCCTTCGCTCTTGGTACGTCTTTCTCTTTTAGGTGAGAAGTTTTTATTGGATCGTTACGAAGAGTACCGGCAACTTTGGACTCGAGACGCACCTCTCCTATCTCTAAGGCTTTCTCTCTGCTTTTACTGCACACTTCCCTGTATCTCATATTCCTCTTCTTCTTCTTGTGTCTTGGCCTTGTGTCTTCTTACTTTTCCATTGTTGCGTCGAACTATAAAAACCAGAAATATCATAGTTTTCAAACTGGAATATCGACCGCGTGACATCTCCCAAAATTCATCCCCTACATCCCTACGTTTCGATCAAAGTAGATCACAGATCTGCGAAAGATCAAAGTAGACATCGCGGAGCTAGCTACTAACGAAAATTCGTGCAACGAATCGCTCGAAAGTCAAAACGAGTGGTCGACCCCTTTCGAAAATAGCCTTTTGGCGGTGGTCCCGGTCAGCTCTCGATGTGTGTGTGTGTGTAAAATGCATTTCTCTCTCGAGGATGAGGTTGCCGCGCACACGCCCGACTAGATATTCGCACAGCTGCTCCGAGAGCTAGAGGAATCGTGGACTAGGTGATTTACGAGGAGAGAGAAATCGGGGTTCGTGCGTGTGTATAAAGAGGACAACGCAGGGCTGTGTGTTTGACACTGTTATTTGGACGTTCCGCCAGTGGCCAGTGTCCTCTCTCTCTCTCTCTCTCTCTCTCTCTCTCTCTCTCTCTCTCTCTCTTCCTCGTCGCTGCGGACGCGAACATATATGTCGATGATGACATCCGACACCGCGTATAAACAATATCATAACGAGGAATCGAGTCGTGCCAAGTCGGAACGTCCGTGTGTCTTACTCATACCGATAAACATTGAATATTCATGTGAAAATGTTTATGGTTCGCGAAGTGGACATGTAACCTCATTTGAATAACACAATTTATACACACAGTTCTTTTTTGCCTGGCCGATTATAACTCATACTTAAATATCGAATCAGCAAACGTTTTGTCATATAGTATACGGAAGATCGAGAATATTTTGATAAAGCGAATCAGTTTCGTAAACTGCCGCATCGATCATTGTGATATTTATAAAATCAAATTATGTTTCTCTCTCCCGCATTTCGCAAGCGAATATAAACCCTCACTTTTATCGATCACACGCGCCGATTAAACAAGGCTACGCACACGTCCGAACGAGAAAAGCTCCGAGGTGTTTACAGTCAGCGGTGCATCATCTTCTAATCCGAACCGAATGACGATCGATCACCACACGTATGCGCTTGTGTTTAATAAAGATCGCTCCAGATCGATAGTCGACGTACGGGATCGCATCGACAGCTCAGGCGCGATTAATCACTCGCGTTTCTCTCCAGGTTGTTTTCATTTCGCGCGCGCAGACTTCTCTCTCGCGCCTCAGCTGTCTTAGCTCTGACGACGACGCGCTGGTGCAGTGACGTCGAAGAAGGAAACGACGTGGGGCAATATATATTCGTGCGCGACGACCGGTCTCTCTAAAAATAATTCAATCGGCTTTTCAAAGGTCGAGCTGTGTACCAGAGAAGCACACACACACACACGCGTGAGTATATGAGTGTACACAGGCGGATCTGTCAGCCATTACGGCGCGCGTTTCTCAAGGCGCTCTGGTGTCTCCTTCGGCGGAATGCCACTCTCGTGGTTTTTCAATAACTTAATGCACCCTTTCATCTCGTAGTCCTCCGGCGGTGGAATGTCAAATAGACTAAGCAAGTATGTGTATAGTACTTTGTTGTTCTTATCTTTGGACTGGTTGAATCGAAAGATTGAGCGCCGAGTCAACACAGCTATTAAATTATCTTCGACTGTACGACTTATAAGAAAAACAATCGATTTCAATCGTAGAAATCCGAACGAGAGCAAATGAAAACACAAGCCCACATTTCCTTTCTATACAAAGTCTCCCAGGTGTATAATACCTGAGAGACCAGGTCACTCTCGAGAATGAGCCTGCATTGAAAGAAAGTTCAACCTCTCTCTTCCGTCGACTCTTATACATTATGTGCGTATGATCGTATAGGCCGCCAACGCAGTTGGAGCCACGCCGTGCAAAGTGTCGCAAGCGCTGTGCGCTCGTGTGCACACGACGAAAGTATCCGACGACTCATTCCGAGAGGGGATCCTCCTTCATACTTTCATTCATCGACCTCACGGAGACGACGACGACGACGACGACGAGAGAGGAGGAGGTCTTGCGCGCTGCAGCTTGGCCATTCATAAAAAACAGCCTTCGAGAGCAAATACGCCCACGCGACGATTATACCGTTCGCGGCATCGCGCTCTTGGGAGAGTTTTTTTTGTGTGCAACGTCCTGCCCTAGTGCCATTAGCTTTTAATGGTAATTATTACATTATATCCTGACGTGAACTTTCATTTTTATGAAGAATTAAGTGATTCGTAACGTCAGTCTATGGTAGATGAGATAAACTAATTACTTCAAGTAGCTATAGCGTCGAAATTAAATTTGTACGTAATTAATCCAAAGTTCCACTTCTGTAATAAAAAGGCGTAATGACAGACGAAAACCTGAAAAAAAAAACAGCGAGATAAATATTTGATGGAATCGCAATTTTTTGCTCAAAGAACAATAAGAACAACACACCGTCTTTCGATTAGTCTTTATCCTCCTCCTCCTTTGTTCGCCGGCGCTCGAATAAAAAGGCGTGAGCAGCACTCGAAGAGTTAGCAGTTCCGCACGAACGCCTTTTCATAGCAGCTTTAATTTAGAAAATGAAGCAAAATTGAGATTTAATGGCCTTCGGCGTGTATTAGCCGGTAACAAAAAGCGTCGCGCCAACCTCGGCGAGTAGTGCGCTACTTAACCTGAGAACCAGAGAGAAGAAAAAAAGTCGAGAACAGAGGCAATGATGATAGTCTGAGAAAAGAGAGATCAAGAGGATTATGCTTTCTAAATCTATTATGAAATAGCTATCTCTCTCCAGGCGCACAACACGTGCGCGCAATCTAATTCCACGCTTTTTTTACGCGTCAAGAGAAACGAAAAAACGAACTTGTACCGATTTATCACTCTCGAACTTGCGTGTGTGTGTATGTGTGTGTGTGTGTGTGTGTGTGTGTGAATAGACACACTAACAACAGGAGCGAAAAACCTTGGCCAGAGACGTGTCGCAATGACTAAATTCAGTTTTAATTAGCCGATGAACCTTGCGAAAATGAATATTCCGAGCTAATACGCCAAGAGCATAATTGAATTGGACCGTCAGAAGCGATGACGCAATGAATTACAAGGAGGCTAGCAGACTCAGCTCCAGCCAGGCCAACTATTACGGCGTTTGCGTTGGCTATCGTTGCCGGATAGGTTCTGTTATTGTTGCAGCTTTCCGAGATACTGCGCCTGCTCGAATGACAAGCTAAATTAATTGGCACAATGCAGCTGCTACTGCTGCAGGTGCGGTGCTGGTATAAGACCTGCCTTGAATGGAGTGTTTGTTCTTCAACAATTGCCCATTCGTTTAAGCGATGAATTTAGTAGCACAGAGTGTACGCCATCAATTTTAAATCGTAATATGTGGAATGTTGAAATTGACCTGTGCCCTCTGGAAGTACTGTTCAAAGTTCCAGCACATACAGACGTACTCAATTTAATTACGAAAATTGATGTACGAATGCTTTTATCTCTGAAGGAAGCCCGTATTCTCCAAATTACCCGGCAATTCATTCCCGTCTCCTTAAAACTCAGAGAGACGAATGACGCAACAACTCATTCGTAGTCGCCTCATCTCCGAAAAGCCTCGAGTAAACATATACCTATGGATGCTCGAACTAATCCACTAATTGGAGAGCGCAAGATGTAGGTAGCCTGAATTGGACTAATACGGACGTGCTATTAATGCACGAGTCACGACGGTAGTATACCGATGGACCCTTGAGTGCTGTCCTCTCGAAAGATCCCTACATAAAAAGAGAAGAAGAACTAGACACGCGTCTGTAGAGGCGCCGACGTTTCGAGTATATCAGAGGTAGGTCTGCTTTTTCTCACCCTTCGGAGATACAGTGGGCTGGTACACTGATGCAGTGACCCTGAGCTTTCAAACATCGGAAGCTATACACGCATCGACTAACGAGCTTCCTAAATATAGGTGGATGGAATACACGCTATTATCTTTGGTGCTTTGGTAGATGGATCGTGGATTCGATGGCCTTATATCAGGATGATGTTACCGCTCAATGATGGTAGCGTAATCTGATTTATTGACAGCTTCTTGAAAGCCACGCGAGAGTAATGGTATATCTCTCGAAAGTGCTTTGTTATGACTTCTGTAGATTTGGCTATAAATATGTACGGGCTGTACTCTCGCGAAGGAACTAATTATATATTGTATGCAGATTCGTGATTATTGCAGTCTATGCGATTCGAACTGTAATTAGCTATGCTGATGAGGATAATTTAGCGTTGAATATCATTATTCCAAATTCGATCATCTATCCTATCCATGAGTAATCCAGCATTAGCATTATAACCCCTCGAAATGACGAACGAGTCCGCAAATTAACATGTACACGCAATAATACTCTATACAGACGCACGAGAGCTCGTGTATGTTTCTACAGTTCATTTGAATTTATGGGAAACTATTGGAAACTCAATATGCACACGCGAACCCGCGGGGAAAGAATAACTTACTTAAAACGACAGGCCTGCAGGTATACGTCACTTTGGAATCAGTATCACCTATATACACATGTGCAGCGTTACTTTAGCGCAAAGTGAAACACAACGCCGTGCATTTTTCATTTCATCCAAACACAAACATCCACCGAGCGAACAAACAAAAAGCCCAAGGGGTAATAAATTCACGCGACACACACACACATTCCGCTACAAATATATTCAATACACCACAGCCGTGTCGACGTGGTCGTGGTGTTGCGCGAAGGCGTAACTAACAACCCCCTAAACGAGCAATTACAGCCGGAGGCCTCGGCCGAGTAGTTTCTGGAGCTGGTCCACAATTTATTTCCAATCTTAGTTTAACAGCCCGTCACTCTTCTGTCCATACGACTCTTGTCCCTTTTCCACTGCAAACGTGTGCGCGGATATGTACTATAAGCAACGAGAGAGAGAGAGAGAGAGAGAGAGAGAGAGAGAGAGAGAGAGAGAGAGAGAGACAGAGAGACGCATACCGATTCTAAGAAGCCGCCGCGCGGATTTTATTTTTAGCGCGCGCTCGCTGTGCAGGCTTCGAAAACCTTTAAGGGACCCCAGAGAGCAGCTCAGCGCATATTCACTCGCGGTACTGTATGCGTACTTACACGTGTTTGTGTGCCCGGTGTGTGATCGTAAAATTTTTTAAAGCTCGCGCGCGCTCACGTACGGCATACAGTCCTCTTCTTTATTCCCTTGCGTTGTAGCACTCGCGCGGGAGTTTCGTTATATCGAGTATATTTTCGTGAGCGGCTTCGTTGTGCGTTTCCACTCCGAGCTTTTACACATCCACCCGCCACAAGCAGCAGTCAAAACTCAGTCGCGAACAGCGGCGAAATTAGAATGCACAGCGGAGAGAGAGATCGTGGAGGGCAGAGAGAGTATACGCTTCTGTCCGATCGTAAAAATCAAATTTGAATTCGTCGTGGCCCAATAAAACGCCGCGGAATGGGAGGGAACCTTTAGGAGAGTACACGAGTTGAAAAACATGTAAATTAAAACTCCAAGTGCATTCGGCTCTTTCTCTTTGTGCGTTTACAGCAGTAAAAGAGCGAACGTACACAGTGAGTAGCTATAAACCAGTGGAATATTTCTATACACGCGCAACCAAAATTTTAGCACAATAATCATTCCTAAAAGTATAAAGAAAAAACGAGCACACAGCACTAACTCCAGATTTAGCATACCGACAAAAACAAGACATAGATACAGCGCGACCTTCTGCATATTCGCGATTTCAGGCGTGAATAGGCATTCGTATTCACCTGGAGCTCCAAAAGACATCAGACATCGACATGTGGGAAGTGCGACTGATTTCGTTCGCGCGCGCGCACACACACACACACCGAACTCGACTTAATGAAGGATGCGGCGTAACTTCCGCTGACCCTTTCTTCCAGTGTATACACCACCTGAAATCTGAAAAAAAGAGAGGAACCTCGCTCTGCTCTTTCACGTTTATTCGAAAGCATTGAAACGGCCTCGAAGCCACTTCCGTTCGTCTGGTCGCGGGAGAGACAAAAAAACCCTCGCTGCTTTGCTTTTATATACACTGTGTGTGTGTGTGTGTGTGTGTGTAGACTATTACTATACCCTGCAGCAACCCTGTGCTCGTGGGTGAGAGAGTAGAATAGAAAGGAAATACTATCCGTCGTGCGAGGGTTGACGCAATATCAACTTTCCTTTATGGAACCTGCATATGCCTCGGGACTAATCCGTCTATTAAGGGCTTTGGTATTTTCGTGCGGCTGAGATGCTTTACTCTCCTCTTTTTTTGACTTAGCGTGTTTGTTTTATATCGAGTGCATCATGGGAATGTCTGAAGTTCTTGAACTATTTTTCATTGAACAATGCAATTCCACTGCGATATTACTTTTATCGACGTTGAAAGTTAAACGATATTGTGCATCTTCTCCGCTGAGATGATTAAGTTTTCATTCATCAGGCTGTCAATAACGGGAATTGCGCACCAATTATAATTTCATTACGATAATAGGAACCGAGCCCCAAACTAACGAACTCGTACAATACACAATCTAATTATAAATTACTGTACAGACTGAAAAAAGAGCACTGCGCGCGATAGAGCTCAGAGGCTTACGTAAAGCAATCAATACGATTTCTATAGGTCAATTATTCAGCGGCGCGCACAAGCGATGTTCCACGCCCAGTCTCGTGAATCAGACAAGCCAACGGTCGGACAACAAGAGAAAAAATTCAAAATCGTTATTCCAATCCCAGCTTGCTTTTGAAGAACGATTTGAGAATGTCTCTAATTAAACGCGAGCCTTTTACCCGGCCACGACGACGAGACGACGCAATGTATTAATTAGCAAACGCAGGAGAGAGTGTGCTGTGTCTTGTCAATTTGCGTTGTTATGTAAGAGGAATAACGCATGTGTCTATCTAGGGCAGAGACGCGCAGTGTTGTAGCATAAACGTTTGAGACTTTGGTCTGTCAAATTGAAGACTAACTGTAAACTCCTGTGAAAAATAGTCAACATATTTGTAAAGAAGTATCCCACAAAATAGACTATATAAATAAGAAGCCCATTTCCGAGAGAGCAAAGCAAATTACAACTAACCATTACTGACACATCTGCGAGAACGGTAAAGTTGTGTAATACACAACGGCGTACACATCGTCGACAGCGTGTCGCACATGTCCGCTAATCTATTCTAAATAAACTAACTTTATTCATTAATATTCGATAAATATATACCGCATATTTCTCCGGGCGCAGCTGAGGGAGAGAGAGAAACTTGTCTCTCGCGTCGACTCGGCTGTCGCGCTCGCAGAGAAAAACAAAAGATAAAAAAGTTCACAAACGAGGCGAGGGAGACATACCTAGCGAGCGAAGGAGAGACAGCTAAAAGCAAACCAAATGAACGAACGTGTCAGGCTCCGAACAGACTAGCTCGCGTGCGATTTTGGAACTGTGCCCAGTCTTACGTGCCTCCACACATCGGCGGTGAGACTATACACGCGCGCCCGCCGCGCTCGCGCAGCTTTAGAGAATATCTTCAGTGCGCCGCTAGCGCAACGCAATCTTTGCTGCTCCGACAATTGACAATGGCGCGCGACCGGACAAATAAGCCCGTAGTAAATCACGGCGACGCGCCTCGCTGCCGTGGCCCTTTGCGGCTTATGGATATAATGTATCTTTTCCCTAATGATGATGATGGTGGTTAACAATAGGAAGTTCACCGCTGCCAGAATTGATGGCCAATTTGAGAACGCGATGAACGATGTAAACGCACGGTTGTTATTACTGTGTCGATTTTTGCCATTTTGGAATAACAGTTTGAGTTGGATTGCAAAAGGGAACATTAGAGTGTGCACACAGCAGCTTGGAAGTAATCACTTACACACGCGGACTTGTAAATAAAGTTGTTCCAATTTTGCTGTTATGCATTGAGAGCTCCATCGTATAACATAGGAAATGATTTAGTCAACCGCACGCAAGTCAATGGCTCGAGTCTAACTAGTTGCAGTGTGGATTTGAATTGCATAATTGAACGTAGAATACCGTAAAATAAGCACTTAAGATTCTAATCTGACGTTCTCAAAAAGATAACGATCTCGCAATGATTTCACCCGATTCTTTTCCAATACCCGTTTGACGCTGCGTGGCTATCGTTTTTATCTCCTTTGAAATCGTTTCAATCAACCGTATTCATTTTAATTAGCTACAAATTTATATCCGTGCTTTTAGTTTACAAGCCTAATGTTTATAAGCAAAGAAAAATGCATGAAAAGTACATTAAGCTTCGGACGTCGGTAATTTATTCTTCGAAGAAAACTGGAAGACCTTGTTCCTTCGGTTTCCCTAATTATGATTATAAATTAAGAAGCATTTTTCCCGACTCTGCTGTAAGAAGCATACGTTACAATATCCAAAAGAGGGAAAAAACACCGTGTGTTTTACATGCGGTAGATTTAAGATTGCATCAATTAGCATTCTCAAACAGGCTTAGAACAAATAATGCAGAAGTCATATACCGGCAGTTTCTTTGGTAATATGGAAACTACAGGTTGTACGCTCAGATGCGCTCGGTCTTTTTGTCGGGGAAAGTAGTGCCTTCCTCGCTGATCCTCCTCGAATAGTTATTCATCGCATTAGCATTCAAACCGTTTCCAGAATATTCGAACGCGTAATCAGATCAGCGGAATATAAAGGGAAAAATTATAATCGCTCGTTCCAAATGGCAAAACAAAAAGAAAAGCGTGAAAGCACTTCAAATGCGGCGGAACAGTTCAAAAGCCACTTTCGACAGACGCCTATCAAACTCCCTTCCGACAGCAGCAGCAGCAGCAGGCACTAGAATCCGTATAAAATTTTCCAAGGGCTACAAGCTACTCGAGGTGCCATAAATAAACGCGAGGGAGCTCTCCCGGCATAAACAACTCAAGCTCGGCTCTCAATCGGCAAGTCTCAACAAATCGAATTCGACTCGCACACGGAGGGCGGTTCGCTCTCTCGAGCGAAAACACACGTACTGTATACATAGACGCGAAGGGAGGCCTTTTCACGTTGGAGGAATGCACCACGTTCGCGTAATATAAATTTCGCTCGCGCAAGCGAGTCGTCTTCTGAATCGGCGCCAAGGAAGTTTCGCCCGGTTGCCCTCGCGATATTCGCGAGCGGAAAATAGTTTCTCTCTCTCTTTCTCATCCTCCTACTCTCCTTCTTCTCTTCCTGCCTCTCCTCTCTCCGCACTTGTACGTATATATATATACCTATACAGAACGTCTGTGGAGGGAAGAAGCATAGATCCTTCTCTTATTTGCGATTGTCCGGTGAAGCGCTGCTCGGTGGCGATGTCGTTGAACTCGAGAGAAGGCAGACCCCGGAGGCCTATGCTCGACCAGTCGCCGCTTTTCTGCTACTGCTGCTGCTGCTTCGTTGAGAGACGACGGGGAATGCTCTGCAGAACGCAGTGGTCGGGGCAAAAAATTGTTCTCTCGCTGCAGCAACCGATCACGCGCTGAAGAAGACGATCGAGCTATTTACGCGCGCGACACTTGCCAGTTACGCTTCTGTGTCCGTATAAGTGCCTGCGAGAGGAACACTGTTTGTTGTTGCCTCTGGGAGCAGTAGCTTTTTAAGACGGCTTAAGGAGAAGGGCTCGCGTCCGAGAAGAAAGTCCGGAAACGAGAGACGATTCGTTTTTCACGCCAGTTTTGAGAAAAATCGTGCAATTGTACTTGTTTCCGCCTCGCTTTTCCATCCGCTTTCGCGTGAATTATTACCCGTACACACTGTGCTTTGTAGATGGTAGTTGGAAAGAGGATCAATTAGCTTTATCTTTTACCGGAATTCTCATTGTTCTCGAGATTACCAAAATTAAATTACGCGCGCCGGCGCCAACAACGAGATTCTTCAAAGCAACGCCTATCTTCTAAGTTTTAATTGCCGTCGACTTAATTAACGACCGCGACAACGATAAGAGACCTTGGTGCACCTACGCCTTTTACGCTGTAACAGCAATATTCCAGTTTTCACTGGAAAAAATAGACCTCTTCAAAAATACAGGTATCAATCCAGCCGAGCGAAAATAAAGTCATATCAGCAGTGCCAGACTTTCATATCGCGTGTTTGACTCCAAAATGAAGCTTAGAACAACAACGAGAACACGTCCACTTATACGTGTATCCACACTAGGCTTTGAGAAGAATCTGGCCGTTCGCCATCCGCAGGATCCGTGACCGAGTCCGCCAAGTACCGCCGGCTATCGAGGATTTTATCGATTGCCAAGGCGGCGGCTGCACAACCCCTTCTTTCCTCGTCCCACCTCAGCCGAGTTCTCGGGACCTCCTACACGTTTATGTCTGAATACGTAGGTGTGTTGCAGGGCTTGGAGCCCTGTATACCTGTGTTCATGCAATGCGCGCGCGTACCACTGACCTACTATAGAACTGCGCGGCTATTCTTCGTTCTGCGCAAGGTGAGCAGCAGCTGCTGCTGCTAACCCAACAGCCGTCGTGCGACTACTCCCCCATCAAAATCCGAACGTGGACTCGTCTGCTGGAAAGGACTCCTACCGGGATGCGTCACTGTTTCGCAGCGTGGGTGTAGTCGTTTGTATAACGTTTTACGCCCACGAGGATGGACTTTTAGAGGGTTTGCGTAATGCAGACTTTATTAAAAATTTGAGTGGTTTTTTATAGTCACTTAATCTCTTGAAATTATACAAGTGTGATGAAAATTCATTGCGATAGAATTCACTCTTTTAACAATTTACTTTTATAAATGATCCATTTTTCGTAGATATAATAATTTCATCAGGTAATAATAAATACGCACGCGACGATTTAATATTAACGTTCGGCAAGTGATACATCGGTTCGTATTTTACCGAAGAAGTATGCACGGATCACGATGAAAAATTCAGCCGTCCCGACATTTGAAATATCCCGACAAAAATTGTGTTCTAGAGCGAGAACAAATGACCCCCCGACTGTAAAGCGGGGCATAAAAAATCATTGTGAAAGAACGAATTTTCCAAGTCATAAATAACTTTCCCACCCACGCAATGATGTAGGCCGTAACGCGCGAAATCGTTTAAAAATGTTGCAACTCGCGTCGAATTTCCGCGCGCAACGATTTGTACTGCATGCACTGCACGCAGACATGTACTCGCCAACGCACCCGGAAATTACGCGGTGGGAGCCAATACAACACACAACACCGCTTCAGGCTCGATCGAGCCTCGCGCCGTTAATTAATGGCTCTTAATTAATATGCCTACCAAGCGGCCTCGTTCTCTCTCATTTTCCCTTCGTTTTGTTTCTGGCTGTGCCTATACACGTAGTTCGCCAATACACCAGTTTACATTGGGCAGTGAATTCTCACTGGATCGCCGCCTATGTATTAGTGCAGCGCATTGATCTCGATGCGATGAAGTGCGTATCTGTGATTAATCGCGCGACGCTTGACGAAAGCCCGGTAATTAACGCCGCTAGTTCCGCTGCTGATTCTTTTATCAGTAATTATTTGCAAAAACAACAGTTTGGTTACGCCAATTGGTTTTTCGAATGTGATTTGGTAATGAATGCACCGTTGTTTGTGCTAATATTTGAGTTGAATAAACAAATTTTATCGAGAATTGTTGATAATGACACGGTATTTGAATACGGTCGATAAAAAAATTAAAAGATACATTTCCATTGTGTGATTATTGAAGCAATTGGTACAGAGTATTTCCCTCTCACGATATTACCAAGCCTCATTATAATACTGAAATCGTAATTATGTAATGTGCAACCCTGCGTGCTCGTATAGTACGGTTCAGTAAATCCATAATTCAATTTGCCTTTGATTAATGGAGATCGAAGATACCTTTAGAGCGAGCAAGGAAGTATGTACCAAACGTTTCCTGGTGCACAGGAATTCAATTGAGCGGAACTGTACAAAGTTTACTTTGATGCGAACGCAATTGCTATAGACTGTCAGACATCGTAATCACGCTTTATGTTGTTTATTTTTTGAAAATCACAAAGGTTACGAAATTTTTAAAAAACAAAATTTACATAATTTGATTAATGAATTGCATTAAAGGTTTTGCAGCCATCAATTTAATTCTATCGTATATTTTTGAAAATTTGTGTTAGACCGCACCTTAGAACATTATTTTAAAACTGCTTCTGTGAAAAAATTACGTTACTGCGCTAGAGAATACTTTCACTACACAGTGCATAGTACATAAATTAATAGAAATTACATTTAAAGACCCGGTGTTAAAACCCGGTGTCTTAAATCATCGAAGCCGCGTGCGCGATTGTCCATAATTTAAGGCGAAGGTTTCCTTCGTCATTTTTTTCGAATAGCATATTAATTTATCGCTAGTTATCGTAAGCGTCAACTCTGAATCACACTTGACGAGCTTTATAATCTAAAATAATCTGCGTTGTAATAGGGAAAGAATATATACGAGTGTGAATACTGGTCAGCGTTCATGACCTTACACTATTTATTGCAACTTCATGACTTTATTAAAATTGTTTTAAAAAGACACGCTTATTGTGAAAATTAATTTAATAATTGAGAAATTCATGAAAGGTTGTATAACGAACGGTTCAGAAATGTGATTCAAAATATCTATTGAATTTTTTCATTAAGCATTTAATTTTTTTTCCAATCTTCTTTTATCATATCAGCAACTTTTTCACCAATCATTATCGTAGGTATGTTTGTGTGTCCCGTTATAATCGACGGCATGATCGAAGCATCTGCGACTCTCAGTCCTTTGATACCTTTAACCTGTAATAAAGCAGAACATATATAGATGGTACCGCTTAATTGATAGAATTTTAGTTAACTTACCTGCAATCTTGGATTAACGACACTAGTCGGATCATTTTCAGGAGCCATTTTACAAGTGCCAGAATAATGATAGATAGTGAAAGTAAAAGTTCTTAAAGCACATTCCCAGTAATCGTCTGAGTCGTATTCGTGATCCTCGCAGCCAGGTACTAATACGTCATGAATTCGTGAATTGAATTTCTGCATCGACTTAGTTTTACTAACTTCAATGGCTGCTCTAATTCCTTTTATAGAAATTCTCACATCTTCAGGGTCATCATAATAATTAGCTATAATTCTTGGTTTCGCCATGGGTTCTTGACTTCGAAGAAGGATTCTACCTCTACTTTTAGGCTGCATTAACATTGGAAATATCATCCATGAGTAATTTCCGAAAATCGGAGCAAACATTTTATTCCATGGCTCGTCGGAATAGCCAACGGTATAACGAAGCGCATAGTCCGAAACTATAGAAGCACCAGTAAAAAGTAATTCCATGTTTGGATAAGCATCTAATTTATTAGGATTGTCAACGTCTATAAAAGCTAAAGCTTCACATGCACCTGGGACAGTCAAAGGTCCGACTTTTTTTATTAGAAAATCATTCAAATACGGATTTATAGGATTCATTAAATCTCTGGTAGCAATACTAACGGGCTGATCAACTAAAAAAATAAGTCCACCGTAAGCTATATGATCCATCAGATTTTCTCCGACTGGTAAATCTTGGATAACGTTGATATTGATTTCTTCTAAATGTTTTACTGGGCCAATACCAGAGAGCATTAAAATTTGAGGAGAATTAATTGCACCAGCACTAAGAATGACTTCTTTTCTCGCTCTCACGCGAATAGTTCTATTAGATTTAGTAAATTCCACACCAAGTGCTCTTTTAGTTTTAGAATCAATGAGTACTTTGTTAACGTGGCTGAACATAGAAAGAAACAAATTCTGTCTTCTGTTTGGAAATTGTAAATAACCCCTGTTAGTACTAAACCTTGTTCCATTCATGATGGTAGCTTGTATATAAGAAAAGCCAACGTTTTGGTTAGCATTGTAGTCAATGGTAGGATATCCCATTTCTAATCCTGCTTTAATGAAGCTTTCTGCGAGTGGAGTGTGATAAGGAGGATAAGAAATACGCATTGGTCCATCTACGTTGTGCATTTTCTCTTCATCTCTCAATTCTGGAATTTGTATACTTTCTAGTTTTTTAAAATATTTAAAAATTTCTGCATAGGACCACCCTTCGTTGCCCATTTCAGCCCATTTATCGTAATCTAGAGGATTTCCTCTGGTTGCTATCATATAATTTAAAACACTACTTCCTCCCATCACTTTGCCTCTTGGCCAATTACACTTCCGATCTCGCAACCCCCGACAGTAACTTTCAGATGGTTCGGTTTGATACTTCCAGTTGATGTCATTACTGAACTGAAGATAATTAACTATAACTGGAATATCCATAATCAAATTCTCATATCCGCCAGCTTCGATGAGTAGAACTTTAAAATTTTTTGTCTCACTCAATCTTGAAGCAATGGTGGCACCCGCACTGCCAGCACCAACAACGAGAAAATCATACTCTTCACCGAACTTTGGAGTTTTGTCTTTGAGTTGATTAGCCAAAAACTCTTCACCTTCTGCCAAAAAATGTAAACCACCGTAACCCAAATTTAACGCAGTCTGTTGGAATGGTTTTTCTTCTTCCAAAAACCCATATAAATTGTGGTATACTGTATTTCTTTCGATGTTAGTTGCACATGTTAAAGTCACTAGAGTAGTCACGAGCAACGAAGGTATCCGAGCCATATTCGCGCAGAGAGGAAACAAAACGATGTAACAGACTGCATCACCTTTATATACACGCTTTGTAAGTATGCTGAGATAATGTGATACTTCTATTTTTTACTCCTTTCTCAATCAATGGCGATCTCAGTGTTACTAGTTTTTGTTCGCTATTTTTTGCCAGCCAAGTAATGGTAGAGCAAATTTAGTTAACAATTTTTTGTACCTTGAAAGGTCATTTTCAATTTTTTATTCTACTAGAGGTCATTTGTGAGAAAACGATTCTGAAAATAAATTAGTTCAGAAAAACTAATGTCAACACATGTACTGTAAAAAATATGTACATTTTAGGTGTTCAATGAAATAGGTTTGTATTAGATAAATTCGTTTAATCGAATAAATAGTATGACGATGATAACACTAATGTCGAATACTCCTCGTGATCTAATACATGTAGTCTGTTGTTAACTGGTTGATGTAGAAAATGGAACGGTTTAAATTTATTTTGTTTTCCATCACAAGTCGTAGCAGAGGTTCTCCCGATCGTGACTCCTGGCGCTGCGCAAGTCACATAACAAATTTCTTCTACATTTATCATCGTCACAGTTTGGCCTCACCGGTGAATTGCGGTAGTAGTTTCTTGAATAAAATGGCATAATCAGTATGGTCATTAGTAATGTGTTAAGTCCAATCATGATTTATGATTATACCTGTGAAAAGTCTCGAAGAGGTATTTGTCGGTGTTCATTCTACTGATGAGATTATCCCAGTCCTTCGGCAACAACGACGACATGTTGTAAGCCCTCTTCGCGCTGTAAGCTTTATACCAAACTGGGTTATCATTTCGGTTTGCTTCATCAAGATTCATCTTCCACGTTTCGTGATCTATGATAGCCTATAAGAAAATTTCAAACAATTGCTTTGATCTTTGCACATTTCGATGATTATTGATAAGGTATCAGCTAAGACAATGGTTACACTAACCCTGCTTGTTTTCGAATGATCTCCATCGACATAGTATATCCTGTAAGCCGGGTTGACATTTTCCCAAGGTGTGAGCGAGGGCGAGACGTATCCAACGCCCACTGGACGCTTAAAGCTCTTCGTGTCGTAAAACACTTGAAATTCATCAAAGTGGGTATGACCAAAGAATTGTGCCATCACAATGGCTTCGTATCTGCGTGAAAAATACATATACGGATATTATAGATGAGGCATATAGTGCAAGCTTATTTTTTGTAGCTGATATCCAATCTTAAACGCATACCTGCTTATAATCTCATAGTAATTTCTCGACCAAACTTTCAGACAGTCCGGCACACCTGGTGGAATGTGTCCGATAATGTGAACTTTCTCGCCGTTAGCCTCAGCAGCTGCAAGCTCACGTTCGAGCCAGGCGAGTTCATCTACAGGATCTGTACTGTTCCACAGCAAAAAATAGTTATTCTGGTTGCAGTAATTGCCGTTGACCGAGAGAAGTCGGAAACCAGTCTTTATGAGGACGGAGTAGAATGCTCCCTTTCTGATGGTTTCGGAGGTGCTAAATGGCAACCAACGGCTCCATTCTTTGTCCAGCTCGTCGTACAGCCACGACATGTTCTTTCGTGCTGGACTTCCTGGTGGAGCGAAACTACGATTTTGACGTTCGTTAAATTTTGAATTGACTTGAGTTATTATATACATATGTTAACTAAACTACCTGTCACACGGAGCGCTTTCGTGGTTTCCAACTGAAGGAAAGATAGGAATGCCTTTAAAGTATTTGTCCATCAAAGCAGCGCTGAGTCTAAGATTCAAGAGATTTTCTTCTCTGGTTTGATTCCAAACATCGTGTGGAGGAAGGTCTCCGGTCCAGTAAATGTAATCGATGTCCTGTAAAATATTATCGGAAAATAAAATAGCCCTTGATAAACTCTGAAACTAAGATGTTTTTACCTTATGTGTTTCAGAGATATGCTTCAGTGCATTCTCAATCATGCGCAAAGGTGCATCGCACTTTCTGTAATCTCCCCACTTTCCAGCTTCAGCTTCTTTCGATTTAGGTTTTCCATCGGTAGCACGACAGCAAAGAGATTCGCCACAGTCGGCGTTTGCGCCTTGTTCGTAATAAGGGTCAAAGTGCGTGTCAGAGATCTGTAGAATCCTGATCACTGGCACGTTTTCTGGCGGTGGCGTAGTAGGATGTGTCGGTGTATGATTCTGCTTGCTGATAAATATCTTCCAGTCGTGACGCTCGTCGTAACCGTTCAGACAGACGTCACCGCGGAGGAAACTGCAAATCTGGGCTGGTGACATATCTGATTTCTTTACCGCCTCTAGTACGTCTACCTAAAATTGCGATTGGTTCTACATTTTTTTCTTACTCCGGTTGGGTATAAATATTCGCAAAAGTAAAACAAGCACATACACCAATGAGAGCCATGGTGCCTGCACAGACCCTCTCGGTCTGGATCTTGAGAATAGTGCAGAGTTGCCCGAATAAGTTCAAGATTTGCTGATCGTTCTTGTTGCTTTTTATCATGGAGCGACCCAAGTTGACGATGAATTTGCACGCAAAACACGTAGCCTTGGATTCTGTTGACGTTTTGATTTCCTCGATCACACGCGGCAGATCGAACGTCTTGTTGATCGTCTGGGCCCATAGGTTCGTCTCATCCTTGGATATGGCATCTTCTAAGTCCATTATCCATCTTGTGTAATTTATCTGTAATGATATGATGAACCTTATTTATTTTCCATTTCTATATTTTCCATTGATAAAAATTCATGGTAATAAGCTTGTTTATTTTAAATAACTCACGCTGGTCAGCCAGTCTGGATCAAGTACATCGGTGATCGGGTCTAGAATATTGGGAGATGTTTCGTTGTTGGTAATGTTCGTTAGTCTATGAGTAATAAAATCATTTGGCTTCTGGTCGACAACTGTAAAAAATTAATTTATTTTATAGATCAATGATGATGTTAAGAATGGTTTTGTAATTTTTTTACCAAAAAAATCTGCCTGCGAAATAGCAATGTAACTGAACAAAACAAGGCCGTTCCAGAGCAGCTGTCTTTGGCTCCACATGTTGCGGCCTACTAAGCTACTCGTAAACTAAAACGCCTTGGAGATAGTATTATATGCGTTATATAGTTGCGCATCGTGTGGGCCAGCCGAAAAATTGCACTGTTGTAAGGTGACAAGAGATAAATGATTCCAAGTATAAAGGTACAGTTGTGTCAACAGTTAATGAATGACAAACTTGAACAAGTATCTTTTTAAATCATAATTTATCCCTTGCAAAAATAACTTGTCCCAGACAACAAACGCAAAAGTGTTTATTGATTGTGATTTTGTTGATCGCTGTACGTTGGCTGTTTATGATATGAAATCTAACAAAATTAAGATTTCACAAAAAAGTAGCTATCTATGCAAAATCGTATGTAATGCAAACTCATTTCTTAAAAACAAATCAATGAATCTTTAATTTTTTTGTGTGTGTTTGAACGCGATAAAAAACAGCTTTTCTCAAAGTATGTTACCGAAATAAGAATGAGAAACTTGAACAATCATTTTTAAATTCATAATTTATGTTTTATTGCATGGAATATTACTCACTTGCTTCAACAAGGAGAACCTTAACATTTTTTTTTGTCCCACCCAGATTTTAAGCGAAGAAGCTGCTGAAGTCATCGAAATAGTCAGTAGTAATAATTACCCCGCGTCAATTTAATTATATTATCTTGCAACAATAAATAAAAGATATTTAGTATTACCATGCAATCGCAAAAAATAGCAATAATAAGACTGAATTCCGAAACAAGGCATGGCAGAATGAAGACGAAATAAGAAGATCGAGAGCAGAAGGGGAAAGAAAAGGAAAGAGAGAAGAGTAACCTTCGTGTAAATAACCACGGCAGACTGGTCGGCGGCGTCCCCCTGGTTACGTCTTCGCAATCGCAAACTGCATTTCAATCGGGTCTTTGTGTGCTCGAGAGTAAGAGAGAAGATACAAAGTGTAAAAGAGGCGAAGAGAGAAACTTGCGCTCGCTTTCCTTTGCTCGTTGGGAGCTACGTCGATTCAATGTGTGAATGTATATACTTACGCGCACGCGCGTCTCTGCAGATATATTCACTGAATGCATTCACACATGCAAGCTAAAGTACGACACTTTAGAGCAAGAATTGCGAATTCGTTTCGTGTATGTGTGTGCCTGCTTTCTCATTATGCCGATAGTAAAAAATATTGATCCAATTTTTTTTTCTAGACTTAGCACTGACGTATTTTTTTATTGTAACTAGAAGATTATGTTGATATAATATTGTGGGTGGAATACGTGAAATTGTATTGATGTGACCTTGCATTGGATTGCTGCATAAGATAGAGTACAATTTTAGAAATGCTAAGAGTTTCGTGCAAACATTGCCAACTCGTAGGTTTCATGAGGCACTAGACTTGAATATCGCAGTCTACATTAGATTGGGCTAAATAATTTCGTTAAATTGCGTATATAATGATTAAATATATCGATCTTTTTTGAAAATCTTCATTCGTTAAGTTTTTTTTCTAAAAATTACTTTAATTTTTTGTTTCAGGTATGTCAATGTTTCAACATCAAATAAGCGTAAATTTGAAGTGTTATTACTATATAAGGTAAATTGATAATAATTTAATTATCTTTCCTGAATATTTTTTGCTATTTAATTTTTTAATTATAAGTTTCACGAGTATACAAGCTACCCATTGTAGAGTTTTTAATGAAATTTCTCAAAGCGTATAACAAGTTATAGAGCCGTAGTCACAAAAGATTACTGAAATTTATTCACGAGATTAAAGGTACGCCTCCAATCTGCACTTACGAACTTGCTGTGCGCCGGAAAGGATTTCTTTTTGGCAAAAAGTAGGTCGAACTGATAACGCTTATCGCGTTCACCTCACCAAAGCGCGTATACGTATGTATACCTTCGATAGAATAAGTTTTACACCACTTACGGCATCGACAGACCTTTTTGCAGATGGATTTCGATTTTCATTGATCGAATAATAAAACGTGCGAGCGCTCTAATCAAACTTTAAAAATACGATATTCTTTGAGTTCTCTTCTATTACGCGATTGCGTTCTTATAAAATCACGAATTGATTAATCCAAAGTATATAATAATTGCATAATTCTACTGTTGAAATAGCACTGTCAGCCAAACCGTTCGGTCGTCTCATGAATATTGCAAATTTAATTAGACCGCGTAGAGAGTTGACCTAACCCAGAGCACCCGTAAATTGCATAACTTGGATACAGCTCCAACTACCAATTGTAATTTATGCCAAAGGCGACATTGTAAATTTTCCGAGTTAACAATGATAAGATTAGCGACTTCTGATAAGATTACTCAAAAACAAACATCCTTTTAAATTTACATAACAAGTTTCACCATCGCGAATTCGCGCGAACGACTACAAACCATTGAGATATCGCCCTGGTTAAAACTCGCCTCGGTTAAAGCTCAAACTTCTAACCGAGTTCCTATAGGCACACACTACAAGCTAACATGTACACCTAATCAATGAGCACGCAGCGAGTCTAAAGCACAAGAGCAGACAGCGATTTGGCACGAGAATCGACAATACCATGCTCACTTGCTCTTTATTACTCGTGTGTAAAAAAGAGGTCGAGGAAAGGCTGCATACTCACGCATATTGTCTCTCTCTCTCTCTCTCTCTCTCTCTCTCTCTCTCTCTCTCTCTCTCTCTCTCTTGCCGCAACTTTTTCTCGGCTCTCTCTCCCTCTATTGGCAATTAGCGCAGGGGCAGGGGCCTGTTCGCAAGCTCGCGTATATATATATACCCGCACAGAGCATCGCCGAGCGAGCGAGAGAGTGCTTTCCTAGTACACCCGGAATAGAAGCGAGAGCGCGAGCTTCTTAGGGTCGCGAGTTATGCCGCTGCGGGCGAGGGAAAGAAGAGCAAGAGGCAACTTCGTCTTGTGCATATAGCTCGCGGCTTACTTTTGAGAAACGCGCGCGAGCGCGCAAGCGAGAATTATGAAAACGAAAGAGCTCCGAAAGCTGTAATTCTTTCAGCTCGAAAATTTTATTCCGATGTGTATTGCTTCAGAGGAGGAGACTTTTTCGGTGGACGATTTGTTTTGGAGGAGGGAGTGGTGGAAGCCGTTTCGATACGACGAGGGAATTATAGGCGCGTGAATCGTGGCTGGCGACGAAAGTTCTTGGGTTCTTCCGTTTAGCGAAAAATTACGGTTTTAGCTGTAATTTCTATGCGCTGAAATGACGCACGCTATTCCCTTTTTTCCTTTCCGCGAGTGTCAACACGCGCGCGTCAGCGTTGATTACCGAAATTATCTATCTGCAGGAACTTGATAAAAACCATTTCATTACGTACCCACCAATACGACGAAGTATGATTAAAACTTTTTAAATCGATATGTTTCGCTCAACCGGATGCACTTAAGAATCAATCAATATACTTTATAAGTGCAAGTTTGAAAAAAGTAAACTCGTCTCGTATGATACGCGGAAAGAGAACAACTGGAAACAGGGGAAAAAGAAAATCGCTATCGCAACATCGATTAACAGATTATTTGTTCCTCCTCGCCTTCCTTTTCCCCCTTCATCCGCAGGCCACTTATTAAGGAGGCTTCGATCTGCGCACGAGATAAAAATAAAACAGTTACGGCTTAATTAAGCCTTCTGGCATGAGCAGCGTACACACGAAATCCTCGCGGATAATTAAAAGTAAATTAAAATAAATGAAAAATAAATTAGAGCACCGGCTTCCACGTTCTTACATGGTCGCCGCGCGATACGAGAGCGTATGCAGAGTACAGCCAACCATTTGTGCACATACATATAGCTCGACGCCCAGGCGGCAGACAAGTCATGCAGGTGCCGTCGTAATTAGCCCGCATCGATTCGCTCTCCCAGTCTCTTCGAGACTCGCTCGTGCAATATACAATTCAGCTCTCTCTCCCTGGATAGAAATTGTTATTCCGCGCTCATCCCTCGCTGCTCTCCTTCCGCGCGTGTTCTCTCGTCTATATTTCGCTCTCTTTGCTCCCCCCCGGGGCAAATAAAGCAATGAGACGTAAGCTGCGTCACTGCACCGCCGATGCTAGATAGGAGAGCTCGAATGAATGGCTATGCAAATCAAGAGGGTTATTACTCGATAAGATGGCAATTCGACGAGCAATCCCATTGCAGAGGTATACTTGGTTTTTGAGAGACTTCTCCTCCAAGGTTTCGCGAATCCGTGTAAGTGTAAAATTGTTGCGCAATGTGGAATTTTATACATCGGAATTAAAATTTAAGCTCCTTTTCTCGCCGGATGTTAAATCGCGAAAAAAAAGACTTGGCCACTTCGCGCGGTTAAATATTTGCGAGCGAGAGCCTTGTGTGTTCGCTACCAGAGAATATCGCGCGAGCGCAGAGACTGTATCTATGTGTAAACGCTTTAAATGCCTGCTTTTACACCGCGTGTCCTGAGAAGTTTATTACTTCGTGTCTTGATTCCGCTCTCTTGCGCGCGATGCACGATTATGTACGCTCCGCTCTGCGCGTGTTTTCTGCAATAAAAAAATGCTTAATCGGCTTTTTAATGAGATTGTTTATAATCGGTTAAGCGTCGCATGGACAATGTTTTATTTTCGTGTATACGTTTTCGTTCTGGTGCTTGTTTCAAAACTTTGCTTGCGTAACGCCGAAATAAAGTTTCGTACGATGCATTTAATTCTCAATACGATAAAGCAGACTTTTCAAGGGCCTAAAATTAAACGAAACGACTTTCCACGAGCAAATACGAATATAAACCGTCGACGAGAGCAAACTCGCGCCGATAGTGCAACCGGGCTATCTGTCGTCGCGCAGACATACACTCAACGAGGGAAGCCGAGTTTAAAAAAAAAAGCTTGAGGCGCCGCTACTCTGCCAGAAAATATGAGCATAACGGTACGGATATCTCGTAAAAATAGCTACGAGTGCGCGTGTAAATACAGTCTAAAGAGGTGAAAAAACTTCTGAACAAATCTTCGAGAGGAGAGATAGAGACAAACTTGACGGAGTTTTATGGATCGAACAAACAAACGTTAATGACTCTGGTTTGTAATATGTGCCTAGCAAGTATGGCGCCTAGCAAACAGAGGAAAATTAACATTTATCTCGCGCGCTTATTAACTTTCGTAATCAAATTCTTTTTTTTTTGAGAAAAGTATAAAACCACATCGTATAAGTTTTCGTTCAAGTCAGTACAGAAGTATAACACGTGCTCCGCATCTCTCCTCTGATGTGTACCGAGCGAGTTATTGTGTTTATAGAACTGCCGAGCGAGCAACTCGGCGCTCTTCACTTTGATAATTCTTCCGAGAAGAACAATACGGAAACGTCAGAGTCCTGCGCGGCGCTTTCGTATATATTCTTATTTGTTTGAAAATCGATGTAAAAGGCCATCGAAGTTAAGTGCGAGAGAAAGACCTGCTGTTGATCTTCCGCATCTCTCTCTCTCTCTCTCTCTCTCTCTCTCTCTCTCTCTCTCTCTCTCTCTCTCTCTCTCTTCGGGCTTTTCTTCCGAGAAGCGAAATCTAGTGCGTCTCTGGGCTATATCGCGCGCTTGTCTTTTTGATGTGTTGCTTAATTTATTAAATGCTGTTTGTTGCAGTTAGTTGCCTCGTGAGTTTCGAAGAATCGATTACTATAAGTTTAAACAACGTAATAAAAATTATATAATCCATACGGTACACGAATCAACGAAAAGCCGTTTCGGATTCACGCTGACGTCCGAGAGATAAATTTTTTGCCCTTGGAGAGCATCAAAACGTTGGACGCGCAAAAGAACTACCGAATAAAAAGAAAAACACACCGCGCTATACACAAGCAGCCCTTTCAGCGCGCATCAGCGTCGTCGCCGGACATGAGCAAAAATTAAGAAAGAGAAGAGAAAAAACGCGCGCTCAACAAAACCGTCTGCCCCGGGGAATTGCGTAAGCGGTAAATTAATTAACGATAAATCACGGCAACGGTCCGGAGCAAGGGCCGGCGACCGCGAGCGAACCTCGGACGTCTTTGTGGATCGACCGAGTGGAACCGAGTAGAATAAAGTGCTCCGATCGCGTCGAGACCGAAGAGAGAGAGAGAGAGAGAAAAGGTCTACTATACGGGAGCTTCTGAGTCAGTGGCGTAAACTGTATACGGCTTCGATAGGCAGGCGCACCTTGCTCGCGATATTCCTCTATTGCAATCCCTGGTCACGCTAACCCATTACCCTTCTCTTTTTCCTCAGCCGCCGCGATAATATCTTCCATTATGTATCGGCGCATTCCGCTATTAACACGTATCGCGCCTTTTTTTATACGAGTATCGTATGGGTTGACAGAGTTTTTATTGCTGTCAATGTGACTTAGATAGAAATAGCTGGTTCATAGTCTTATAAGGAACAAAAAGAAGAAAACTTCAAAGCAGACAATAGCAGTAGCGGAGAGATCAAAGCGCATATCTTAAAATCACGCGTTTAATTATAATCGGGAGAGTAGCGCGCTCGCGGCGGCGGCGAGTAAAATTGCGCGCAATGCCCCGGCGGCGATTTATGTCATTGTTCACTGCAATTAAAGAGCTTGAAACGGCCGATTCTCGGAATAAGAGCGCGAATGTCGCAAATGCGTTGGACCTGAGTCAGCTCTCGCGTGTTTGGTACAAAATTAACCGTTCGCGGCTTTTCGCGCTTCCTACCCCCCTCTCCTCCTCCTTCTCGCGAAGAACTTTCCCGAATTTATTGCGAAAACAGGGCCTAATAATATCCACGCGTTATATAGCGTTGATAACTATATTTTATCATTTTATACAAGATTTTTTTTCTTTCGAGATAATTTCTAACGAGAATAAGTGGTACTTTACGAGGAGGGCCGATTAAAAACTTATCTCCGCGGGACGAATTAGCTGCAGCGTTAAATCCCACACAGCAGAGATCGGCCGACGGCTCTCGAAGTATTATAATGCGCCGCTTCTTATCAGCGTCCCTCGAGACGACGGCGAATGCTCTCGACGTCTCGCCGCTTGACTGTCCCGTAAACTTCGCGATTAATTAGCCGCCAAGCGCATGAACCTTATTTCGGGGAATGTAGTTTAGAGAGAACCACATCCTCTCTCCCTCTCTTTCGGCGCTAATCTAATCCGCGAAATTTCAAGCAAACTTTACGGCACCCTTACGCGTTTCCGCGGCGGATTTCTCTTATTGGCTTGTGCCGAGCTCGAATTGAATTACCGCTCGAGACAAACAAGGGGGGCTGAGAAATTTTTTGCGATCGTTGTTGGTTCGAGTATAGCTTATGTTTGTACTGTGGAGAGAAGTAATTGAATTGAATAAGTTTATTTAGGTGTACGCGGAAATGGAATCATGCCAGCGTTATGTAGTTGTGTGCTGCACCTAGTGATGAAAAAAGATGCATCAATCTTCGACCGGATTGCATTTCTTGCAAATACATCCTTCGGATGATCCATCACCGCTACATTTCGCGCAAAAAGAGCATACGTACATATTACACACGTCCTCTTATTCGATTTACGTAAAAATCACCCTTTTCAAAATCATCTATACTCGTATCAGCATACAAATTTCCGATAAAATTCAAAAGCTCACTTTTCTCCATCATTACCTCTACGTGTATTTACACGACACCTGCAGCCTGGAAGGAAAAGCATAAAGTTTGTACATTTTTTCAAAAAATAAAAATCCCCCACTGCAAACACGATCGAAATCGATATGAGATCGGTTATCGGTTCGCGTACGGAAAAACATATGCAGCTCCGGTGCGTAACCTCTATCTTATCTCCTCCATATCTGCAGCAGTAGAGACACACGGCTGTAGAGATCGATTTCGCCTATGCTAACATAGCGCGCTCTCACGCGGAGTTTCTCTCTCACGCATCGCGAATATCGGTAGCTGTATACGACTCGACGCGAGCGATCGGCTTATGTTAATCCCTCCCCCCTACTTTATGCTCTCTTGATCTCGTGATTCATACTCACTGCTGCAGCGTGTGTATAAGTATTTGCGAACATCGACGCACGAAGATTAAGGAACGTGTATAGTTCGCGAGATCGATTAACGCTGTATATTTGAGGCTGCCGATCGATCGGTTTCTCTATGCACACCGCCAATTAACAAGAAGAGTCGCTTCCAGTGCGTTCGATCACTCTGACGAGGGAGAGGGATGTGTGTATCCTTTTCGTGTACTCTTCTCATTTTACTCTATCTCTCGTGTGATAAGAGCTGCGGTTCTATATACGAGCGCAGAGGGCCACTAGAGACCACCCAGTTTCTGCAGATCGCTGCTCGGTGATTTGTTCGAGTGCAGCGATTATGCTGTGCACCACACTAGTTCTCCGTTCTTTGGCATATACGCGTGCTTGTGTGTGGGAGATTTTTCGAGTGATCGTCGAAGCGGCCTGATTCTGTACCGAGCTTATCGTTAAAATTGATCCTACACGCTATATTTGTTCTCGGGTTTACACAGAGCTCATGTATTTTTTGTATATTTTATCTGTTATTATTGATTCAAAGCTACTTGACTGTTTTTACAAGTGGATACACACACGATACAAGCAAAGTTTTATTTAATAACTGCGCACCTGCAGCTATAACCATGACAGCAAGGGCATTTTCCTCTCTTTATGATTAATAGATACTTATAATAATTGCTTGACTATCTCACGCCCGCAAGTTATGCGCTTGATGGGTATGTTATTTGCTGCATTGCAAATACATATCATAATCACGACGATAAATTGTTCAAACCGCGTAATATCCATTATTATAAACAACGCAATTTCAAATTTGGCCTCACATTACTCTCTCTCTCTCTCTCTCTCTCTCCCTCTCTCTCTCTCTCTCTCTCTCTCTCTCTCTCTCTCTGTCATCCAGGGAAACGCGTCGGCGTATAAGAATTCGATATTGCAAACCGCACACGTTTACACACACACACACACATACACACGAAGCCAAATGATTATTCGTGCAGCGGACTCATTAGCGCAAGCCGGTGAAAACGCACACACCTCAACGCACATTATACATAGGTATACTCATCGCTCGGGGCGTGTACCTATACACACGTATATAAGCGCGCGCACTTTGTCGTCCGATAAATTACGTCGGCGGCGGCAGCGGCGGCGTGAGTGAGAGGAGAGCTCACGAGATGCGGCTAATCAAATTAACAGCGAAACGGCCGTCGGCCAGAATTACATCACCTTCTCTCGGGGCTTTAACGCCGGGAGCAGCGGCTCCATTCAGCCGAGAGATTTTCATTGATCACCCGCGATGAAAGTGTAAACGCGTGCATATATAGGTATGTACACGGTCATGGGAACGAGGGATTGTTTTCTCGATTGGGAATTGGTATTAATTTTATGTCTGCGCTTTGTCTTGGGAGCAAAGTCATTCTACCTGCGATTGTACCGCATAGCGAGCGATTTTATGGTTCTGTTCGAGCTATTGTAGGACTTTCGTTATTCATTGCTTTTGGATTTTCCGTTTGTCTGTTGTGTACGAATTGAGGTGAACAGTAAAATTAATAACAGAGTGTTCGCGTGTGTACTAATACTTGCATTCAGACTTTATACTTCGTATAGCTCATTATGTTCTCTTTAACGTCAGACTCTAAAATTCAATATTTATTTATTCCATCCTAGAATCCATATCCTCTCATAGGAATCTCCTTGAATCCATCCCACAAATCTAACCGTACACTGAAAATACCAATCCATCGTGACGCGACTTCGACTCAGCCGCACAGAGAGTATTCCTCTTTCTAGTCCATCCATCGCATCCGTCCTCTCGCTCGAGAGACCAAGAAGGAAGCAGCTCCAGAATCTCCAACAAAGCCTCTGCACACTCGAGAGCCACTACCTAAAACACAACAAGGAAGACAAACAAAGCTGAAGGGGGGGACACGCCCGCCCGCGTGACTGAACTTGATCTCTCTCAGCGTGCGCCGATACATGCAACCATCGTCATCATCATCTCCGTCATACTACGGCCAGGATGTGGGCTGCAGGATGGAATATACCTATACGGTTTCGCTTTCGCGGCGCCTGCAACTCCAAGCGCATCGGACACTATATGCAGCAGCGGAGCTCGTTAGCTGTTCTCTCAGAGCCAGTTCTATCTTGTCAATGGCTCGCGGATGCTGTTGAGGCTTTTTCCATGCAATTCTCTTTTCCGGTTTTTGTGTTTTGCGGTAAGTTCCGTACGGCGAATTATTGCGTTGCCTTGACGTTCTTCATATTTTTTTCTGGGGATCGTGGGTTCTTCGACTGTTTGGACAGGGGAGTGTCTCGAGATAACACTGGACTAAATCATTGTTATCGTAGTTTTCAATTGCAGGAATGATAAATCTCCTGATAGAGTATATTCTCGGTTTAAAGAAAGAATAAATCCAGACCAATTATAAGCGTTTAAAGAGCCATTACATATCCGTAGAACTGCTGGTACACACCACTACCTACTTAGATAACTTCGGTTCGATTTATAGCTCAGCCGACTCGCATTACGCAGTTTCTTGCAGCTCATTCTTTCACCTCGTTCCGCTCAAACTGACTGAAAATCCAATCCGATCTCTTTATTTGCATTTAGACGAGCTTTCTCGAATTCATGGAGATAAACCCTTCTGTTTTCCACAATAAGGTACAATTAATAACAGTTGTTGTCTCTTCAGTGCTATATCGCGTCCATTCGAGCAAAGTAAACAAAGCAAAGTTTATTCCCCATCAGCCTGTACAAACTCAGTCAAGCAGATTTGCCCACTTGGCTAGCTCCTCACGTCCGTATATAGCTACTGATTGCTTTCCCCGAACGCTCGCTTCCTCCATACATTCGCGAATCTCATATTTTCCCAAACATATCTATCTCGCTTGAAAAATCTTGGGTACATCGCGAGCTGCTTGCTCTTCCGCGTGTGTAATCCATTTATGAGCATATATTCCAGCCAATGTATAAATCGACTGAGCCTCGCATGCATATTAACTAACGTCGAGCGAGGGGCTCGCTCTCTGCACATAACGGACGCGCAGCCGCACCGCAGATATGATCGTGTGCCCCGCAAAAGCGTCGCTGCAGCAACACACACTTCCGAACGGTACTGCCAGAGACGCGAGAGAGCTGTCCTTCTTTCCTGGCGCGATTACGATATTTATTATGCGCGGCGGATATCGATTAATTGATTATTTGGAAAACTAATCAACGAGAGCAGCCGATCTCCGACTGCGTCCGTTTTCACCTGCGTAAACTTGCAATTTCACCAGTCGGGAATCCTCGCGTAGCGCAGCTTACATAAAGCCGACACACGTTCGAGGCAAACGAGCCTTGCTTGCGTCTAGTCTCAACGCAAAGAGAAACGAGCCGTAGGTTTTCACGGTAATCGATCCTCCACACAGAGAGAGAAATTTCTCCCCAGACGCGCTTGGAAAAAGCGATTTCTGTCTGCGGTTTCGGGACGCTTTCAAAAGGATTTCCCATCAGCTGGTTTACTGGTAAAAATGTAGACCGCGCGACGTGATGCAGATATAACTCGGCGATTATATAGCGTCGATGCTAATCTCGCGCATCATAGACCCGTGCGCAAACCAGCTATGCGACACACAGTGTGCTTACGCTACGTTAAATTTTCCCTCGCACTGCTGCCGGTCCGAGTTTCATTCGTTCCAGGGATCTCGTTATCGCTGTGGGACGATCTCGCAGCTGAGAGCGATTGCGATACACTTTCAAACGCGGCCCCGTGGTACCCCTTGTCCGACTGGTTTTTTCCTTTTTTTCTAGTCGAGCCTCATAATTCCTGCTCACTACGCTGCCGCCTCGCGTTTCCGAGTGTCACTGACATATTACGCGGGCCTTCGTCGTCGTGCGTTCAATTTTTAATCGGCTAATTGATAAACGCACGCGCAGTTGCGATAAATCCGCCGATCCGAGAGATACCTTCCGTATCCCCAAACGAGTGCCTCGGATTGTCCACTACATAGCCGAACCAAATTTACGTAATTAGGCGCAAATGAATTTATACATACATCGGCGCGCCCGCGAGCTCGAATTAGACTTGCATAACGGACACATACATAACAACGATGACGTCACTCGCGGCGGCGGCGGCGGCGGAGGGATAATGTAAAATACACAGTCGTGTCTCTGTAATATGCAACGAGAGCGCCGGCTCTAAAAATATCGCGTCTATAAATATAAAGACGTTCGGCGGCGGCTCTCTATCTCGTAAATAGCAATTTACTTTCGCAATCCGTCAGGAATAACAATCCGCGTAATTTACGCTACCGATGCTCCGGCCGTCGCCGCTGAGTCTCCGGAGAGAGAAAGGATGATAGCAGAACCGCGATAAATAAAGCCGTACAGCGAAAGGTCGCTTCATAAACCACAGGGGCATCGCCTCTCGCAAGACAGCATTTTTCTAGCGGTGACCTTGTTTTCAGCACGTGTTTCTTTCTCTCTTTTTCGCTCGGATCTTGATGCATGACTCTTGTCGGCTCCTATACACACGTTGTATACCTATCTGTCGCCGCTGGTGTATGTAGGAACCTTCGACCCCCTCGAGAGCCATGTATAGCGTATATATAGTGCATATCGCGACGCCCTCATATAACGCGCGCCTCGTCTTTTTCGCAAACCGGTTTTACGCCCAGCCGATCGTCTCTCGAAAATCTGTCTACTCCTCCAGTCACGCTCTTATACGGCTATTATGGCCGAGTGCTCGCTTTACGAGCAGCTGCGCACAGCTCACCGTGCGCGCCCGCATGGGACGATTCGTCTTTCGGCGAGTTATGATGCTTTTTATAGACGAAAGTTTTCGATATTAAAAATAGCGCCTGTGCAGGATGCGGTTCTATAGTAAGATAGAGAGAGGTTTATTTTTGAAGCGAGATAGGCAACTGATTTGGTATAGTGTAGGCTGATTGTTGTTGTTTTGCTTTGACATGGCTAGTGTGTACCAACAGAAGCACATTTATACGTCGCTTATTAATTACAGTTCGACAAATCATTAACGGCTTTGCAGAATAGACACTTTGTGCAGTGAGTTATGTTTTTACGTTTATGCCTTTGTAAATCATCGGAACTGCATATTCTCGAGTTATTTACAACTCGTGTGTATACGCTAGTCTGTGCACCGTTCGTTAGACGTGACTAACAATCCCTGGCGGTAGTGGTTTCTACAAGTAGGAAAACAGTGTGTAAATTATTCCGGGCGCGTTCGCAAAGCTCATTTCAAAATCCTACTTACTGAAGCAGTCGAGCGTAAGCGATCCGGTGCGAAATTTTAATCTTATTATTTTTTTGCCATTCCAACCAATGATAACTGCACACACGTATATCGAGAGAATAATCCGATTTCCAGACGACTCACGCGCACACGGAGGAGTAATCCCTGAATTACGTGGACGGCGGCAATTTAAGATTTTGGTTATAAATACACTTGCTCGTGCAGGCATACATATTGGTATACTTAAACTGTCGCGTGTAAGGAGCGTCGCTCGGCGAATTGAAAATTTCACATATGGCGAAATTCCAAAACAACACTGTGATGCGTCTCGATTTCAATGGAAGCGCTTCCGAGAAGCTTTTAAATTTATCAAACTATACACACTTCTGCCGAGCTGCAACGAAAGAATTGTGTATAAAAAAGGAGCTTACTCCTAGCAGATTAATCGAGCTAATCAATTACCACTTTTTACCCCCGACATTCCCGGCATCTCTTTCACGCGAAAGGACTTATACACAAAACGACGACGAGGACGACATATTCATTTTTATCCGTCGCGCACGACGCGCATATATCCTCGCATTATGCGCGTCTTCTTCGGGACCACACACGTCCTTCCCTCCTCGCATAGGTATACATCTAGCGTCCGATCTTCGGACGCAAAACGCATCCCTGCGCCGATATGCAGCGCGTTTAACGACTCTTCTTCTTCTTCCGCGAGAGAGCTTCAGCGAGTCTCCTATAAACGCGAGCATTGTACGCCGCGACGTTTTATTGCTCGGCACACACGCGAGCTTTCGGCGTCTCAGCCGTTAAATTGTTCGCGCTGTGATTCTGCACACGAGAGACTCTCGGAGTCGAGCTGCATTGATTTATTTAGCTTCAACGAGGAGTTATAAAGTCCTCCTCCTCTCTCTATTGCTGCTATGCCGTATTATGGGCCCGGATTGAAAAGCGCCGGGAAAAATATAGCGCTGCGCTTCTTGAGAAGTGAGAGAGCCTTTGTGATAAGCTTATTTGAGGCGAAATGCAATGCCGGGGGAGATATTAAAATTGTATTGTGACGTTTCAGGGAACAAGATATTGCTCGCGGTGAATACGCTGAGCGAATCGGATAATATAATTTATTAATATGCCTCTTATTAATCATTGAACGAAGGAATGTTGTTCGAATAAGCCTTGCATCGCAGGCTTCTTATAAATAGCCATTCTTATTTGCAAAGTAAAGCATAATGATCATCAGCAGGTAGTCTTTAATGCAAATATTAATGCGAGAAATTATTTCAGTTGCGAATCGTTATTTCCCCGACTATAAACGCGATTACTATTCACTCATTAAAGCGCATGATTAAATGGAGTCTTAATACGGAGAAGCGTATATTATAAAGTACTTATTCGTCGGTGTGCACGTGCGCGTATGGAAAAGATTAACCAGAATCTCTGCACACGTGTAAATGAAAAATTCATAGCCTCCGCGCTATCGTCTCTCCTCGACGTTTTTTCAGCGCTTTCGGCTAAAATTACCCACGGGCAAAATCAGATTCACGCGTTAACAACGAAAAATCCCGCATCGTACAAGCGTTGAAATTCAATTTTTCGAGAAAATCCGAACGGAAAGAGAAAGCGTAAGCCGAGCGCGTTTTCTGCGATCTAAGCATATCGCCCGGTAGTAGCTATACGTATATAGTGACCTTTTCGCGGCGCGAGGAATGATATGCGGCCTGTCTTGCCGGGGATTCGTCGATAAATAAAGCCGCCGTAATGGATCCCGTAGCGGTGTTGCTTTAACGTGCTGACAATTTATGCCGATTGCCAAGTTCGACAGCCGACGAGAGACTTACACACCGGCAGCTGCTGCTGCTGCTTTTGAATATAAGTATACCGTGTGCTCGCGCTTGTAAGTGAAATCTTCGTCCGGAGATCGGATATGCTTAGGGAACTTTTAAGCGCGTGAGTAGCCGTGTTCCGTTAGATGTGAAGCGTGTGGATATTTTTTCGTGTTATAAACGCGGCACAGGAGTGTATAGTACGTGATTTATGCTGAAAGATGATTAGGGCTAACGAGAGTCGAATCGATTATTCATACGTATGAGTTTCACGCGATTCGGGTAAATTATGTTCGTGTGACGGCTGTAAATCAACTTGATGAATTTTCCACACGTATAATGCATTAATTTTCAGGTATACTAAGCCGTCAGCGAATGCTCATGAAAAAAGCTTTGAACAAAAATTTTTTAACGACCCATAGCTGTATTGCGAGAGTCGAAGTTTCCAAACATGAATAAGGCGAAGAAAGGGGAGAGTCGCCGGTGCATCGATGCGACGCACGTCGCAACGAGAGACGCGACGTACGACACGTAGCATTATGCCGCTCTTTGAGTTGTAATCGCTGCGGCGAGCCGTATACACTGCGGGTTGGCATAGTCGTGTACGACACGTATTACAATCCAGAAAATGCTGCACAGTTTATTTGAATATCAATGCCTACCGCGCTGAAAGTACACTGAATATTCAAATAACGACAGCGAAGATATGAATACGCGGACGGAAAGTCTGCTGCCCGCGCAGAAGCCAGTGAATACACTCCGTAAGCACTAATTAGTCGAAGAGCTTAAAAACTTCTCTTTTCAATTTATCCCGCTGTGTGCGCGAGTTTCAAAGCAAATGTAATTACCGCCTTACGAAAGAATTTTAATTACACCTCGCCGTTAAACATCAACTTCATTTCACAGCGTCTCAATACTCGATTGCCATTGTAGGTGCAGTACACTGGTGAAAACCGACTGACTTCTCGGAGGTATTTGCCTAGATTCTCTCCCTCTCTCGCAATACACAACTTCTTTATGCGTCGACTGTCGTCGTAAAGGGCGTCCCGTAATGTGTTTTACAAGTAAGGCGTCACTTCAACGCATATACGAAGAGAGAGAAAGGCGATCGCTGCAGTCCCTTCTCTCTCTCTCTTTCTTTATGTGCGAACATAAAATGTGCTTTACTGTTCCGGACTGCTGCGTGACATTTGAGCGATAACTGTGCTTTCCACGTCCGCCGAGAAGACGATGACGGAGCAAACGAGCTTTTAGCACTTTACGCTTCGAGAATCGCGCCGCGGGATCGAGGACGATAGGGTTTCGGCGTCTATTTGAACAACTATACAATTATCAAGCATCGAAATATACAGGCGTTCGTATAGCTGCCGTTAAATTTACCTTTTTTCGCCAATTTATTAAAAAAAAAAGAAGAAGAGCTGCGCCAGCGTTTTTTATAGCCGTGCACTGAGATCCCGGAGGAGAGAGCTCGGCGGGATCGTTAAAAGCCAACTTTTGGCGCAGCGCTCCGACGACGACGAGGAAGAGCCTTTCCTCGCTCATCGGAAAAACGGCCAGATAAATCAGGCGGAAGTCGAGCTGCATCGGCGAAAAGGACGGCGAATAATGCGTTATGGCCGCCGATCCGATGCTATATACATTGGCAATTTTCCACGGACTCCTAACGGGTTTTTACTCTTCCCATCGGTGGTGCAGGAGAGAGCATTCTTTTTTTCCACCGATGCTACTGCAGCCAGAACAAACGAACTTTGCCAATTTTGCGCGATGCTTTATGGTTTTGTTTGCTTTACTGCAGGCTGATGTATGCCGAGTACACGTGAGTAGTAGCGAGTAGCGAATGAATATTACAAGAGAATTTGTGGTAGAGACGAACGTTTGATTTTCATAAAAAATTAGTGTTTACAATACAATGATTTGTCAGTGTTATTATTTAATATGACGAGTATAGTTATAGCACGAAAGCTCGTCTGACAAAGGCAATTAAGATTTCGTGTTATGTACGGTAGACGCGCTGAAACTAGTGCGCCAAGTGTATGCTGACGACAACTCGGAAATTATCACCCGAGCGAAACTAAGACGACAACCGCACGAGTCGAGTCTGAATTACCAGACCGCTTGTGTTGGGGACATCATAATATTAGCGTCAAATTGAATTCCGAGATATTATAACGGATATTTCAGCAGAATCGAAGCAGAGCTAGGAACACTGGAGAATGATTAGCCTGTGTCAACAGACCGAGAGGCTATGGAAAGGAAACGGTCTGACGGATGAGCCAATCAGAAGTCTTCGCTTTTACATACATACGACGTTAGAAATTTATATAAATTGATGTAGCCTAATTGTAGGCCTGCGTTTCGCCTCAGTCCTTCCCCGAAACCAGTAGCAGACAGTTGTCAGGTATGAAGCTGATCTCGCAACTCAAACACTTGTTTAATTTTTGTAAATACATATAAAATACTAACTTTTAGCCGCTCCAGTTCCTGCGCGTTTATCAGTCGCGCAAAAGTCTAGAAAGTTTATTTCTAACTCTACAAGATGAGTCGCAAGCGCAAAGCTCAGAATCCTCCCCAAATAGAAAGCGATGAAGAACATGGGTCACCGGTACCAGATAATCTCGAAAATACGGCGCTACATTTGGCAGCAAAAAACGGTGACATTGAAACGGCCGCCATGCTCATCGACCAAGGAGCGAACCTTCATCAAAAGAACAAACAAGGAATGACTGCTCTACACGTTGCTGCGGAAAATGGATATTGCGGGGTTCTGAACTTACTACTTTCGAGAGGATCGATGGTCGATGAGTTAGCGGCAGGTAACAGAACATCGTTACACATAGCAGCAGAGCAGCTTTGTAGACAAGTGGTCAAGGAGCTTTTGAATAAAGGAGCCAACGTACGTATTCAGGATAGCGCGGGTAATACCCCTCTTCACCAAGCCGTGATGAGACTCTGCTTAGACAGCATCGAGCTACTAGTGAAAAACGGTGCTCCAATGGACTTTCAAAATAATCAAGGCGAAACTGTTCTGCACATTGCTTCTCAGCACCGGAACAATGCAATAGTGAATTTTCTTTTAGAGAAAGGTGCAGATTGCAATGCCCTGACAGCTGATGGATCCACACCTCTTCATTATGCCGTCAAGAACTTTGGAGCGCCTTCAGAGAACGCGGCGTCCTTAATAGAAGCGGGTGCAGCTGTATTTGTAACGAACCATGCAGGTGAGATTCCGCTAAAGACTGCTTTGAAATATGAGAGGAACTGGCGTAACAGCTCGCTTTTAGGATACCTACTCGGTAAAGGATTAAATTTTAACAAAACCACAAACCAGTTTGGTCTAGACTTATTGAAGGACATGAACGATGAATTCATAAATCATCCTGCGCTCTGCACAGTATTTATAATAGCTATAGTGTACGATGACCGTCCACTGTTCGAAATGTTAATTAAAAAAGGAGTTTCGATACACAAAAATGATTGGGGTACCACGCCTCTTCATAACGCAGTACACTGCGATAATTTACACGCAGCAGAAGTGCTCTTGCAATTGGGCGCTGATCCGAATGTGAAGGACTATTTCGATAAAGGTACTCTGGCTTTCGCCAAAAGTGAACAAATGGTCGAGCTTTTGCTTATGTATAACGCCGACCTTTACGAACCCGATTTGCTCCATGGCATAGTGAGGGTGAATGCAAATGGCGAGCTATTCGATAGGTTGATTGAAAAAGTGCTGGATCACGAGGAGAGATATAAATTGATCAATCAGAAGTGCAGTAGGGGTTATTCACTGTTACACTATGCCTTACGAGCCAATAGAGAAAGCATGTTACTTCACGTCCTTCATGCCGGCGTCGAGCCGGAGGAGTTTTTCCGCGTCTTCCTGAGAACCTGTTTATCCCTAGATCCGAATTGTTTATTGATAATGACACGACAGATGGTGATTTTCAACTCTCAAGGCATCATTAATTTTTTTTTCATGTTTCTTTATATGTTGGATGAAAAGCGTCGTAAAATTTATTTTGAGATTGCAGAGAATCTGAAGAAGACAAAAGTCACGCGAATTTGCAAAGATTATCCATTTACTTACTACGATTTGCTTACGAAGCACGGAGACGATTTGGTACGTATGTTACGTAATCATCAGATCAGAAGAGTTACCGATCGAATTGCTGAAATTGCAAATCAATTCGGAGGGCCCTTGCATATTAGTCTCGTACTCAACCTCAGACAAGGAATTAGGCGCTTAGAACTGGAATCTCAATTTAATAAGAAATTTGAAGCCCTAAATTTTATACCCTATGACGTCGTTTGCCACGTGAGCAAATATCTTAACAATTCTGATTTATTCAAGACTATGTATGCATTGGAAGGACCTCATGTACATATATCTTAATTCATTTTAAAATGTAGCTTATCCATCCATAATCTTTGGTAATTGAAGATTACTCAATCGAAGCATAAATATGTTGGGAATTTTAACATCTTTGATCCGTGTAGTCTATTAGTGAAAACGTGAAAATTAATTGTAATGATGAATTGTAAAACATTGTGTTGTTCTCAAATATGTAAATTGTATGTATGCATACATGTAATAATGATCTTCTCGACAAATCAATAAAATTTAACAAATGTCCTTTAAAAAATGCGACCTGTGCATCCAATGACAAATTAAATTAAAATACGTGCGAACGAGGTCCACCTATCTTTCACAGTTTCACCCAGTCGAACCCAAGGTAGACACGCGTTATCTACTACGCTCATCTTCTCGGAGAGCTAGACGCGTCGTCATTTCGTCCCCGACTTATAGTCCACGACTTCGAGCCGTAATTTTTCACAGCGAGAAACAGGTTTGGGATAACGCATTATCCTAATGGGATTAGCCGAGATTAGCAGAGCACACACGCGGCGTGTGTGTTATTTTCGATCGGCTGCTGCAGCAGTATAGGTTTGGCTCGTGACACTGACCGGGGTCAAGGTTAAGTGTCGCCGTTTTGGTTCTGTTCGGGGCTACAAACACGACGTCCGCTGTGCGACTAGAATGCCGAGAACGACGAGGCGACTAGACGTTACGAATCTTTATTCATAGCTTGACCATTGTGTGTCGAGTGCAGGCGCTTTTCTTTTTGTTTCTCGCTCTGTCTCTAACGTGACGCTTGGAAAATAGCACAGGCACGTGACGTTTACTGGTTTGTTTTTCCATGTCGCACTCTCACAAGAACCAAATGAGCTGTGAGTCATTATTTACTATGCGAGAGAGAAGCGGCTGGTTGTTAATCATTGGAGTACTTGTGTACCTAGCTTATCGAAAGTATTGCGTAAACACAGTTCTAATTGTATACGTTTAATCTAACCATTCTTCTTCTTGTTTTTGTTTCAGGTAAGAATCACCAGTCCAGCTTTCGTAGAACCGTTAATAAGACGTAAGTTGAATTACACACAGCTCGATAATCTCTCCATAACGAAATTACCAAGTATCTCCCCGAGGCGAAAAAAAAAACGATAAAACACAACTCGTAACCGCAAAAAGGGCATGCACATTCCGCAAAAAGGGTCATCAGCCTTTTCTCTCTCCCGACCGCACAATTCCAGCTGCAAGATTAAGACTCCTCATCAGTCGAGAGCCGTGACCTCGGCAATCTCTCTCTTGAAAGAAATCCCTCGCGTCGATCCCCACGGGATTAAGGAGTCCTTTTTCGCAGCTGAAGCTCGCGCGTGTAACGCGAGCTGCGATCGTCGTCTCGAGTGAAACTGCTCTTTGATTTTTCGCGAATTCGTCGGAAAGTCTCGCGGCTTCACTACTGTGTGCCCCCGAAGATCTAAAAGCTAGTCGAGAGAACATAGGCCGATGGCAAGATCGATCTCGCGCTCGAGAATGAAGCGAGTCATCGGTGGTATCTCGAGTGATTTCCGGCTCCGGTTTCATCGTCCTCTTTTGTAAACAGATACGCCTTCTTGGATTAATAAAGCCGGAGTGCAGGCTGCAGCTCTCGGCTTTCAGGCATCCGCGAGGAAGAAAAGCCCGGGGGTCTTTACCCTTCATTATACTCGACGCAGCCTCTTCTCTTCGTCCACACCTATTCTCTCGGAAAGTTTTCACGGGCTGTGCTGCCGGAGTTCCATCGACGCGAGCGCATGTGACAGTTCGGGGGTGATTAAGTAGGTTAGCGGCGGCTTAAATTTAAAGCCCGACGAAAGATGAGTTACTATTCGCGCGACGTGAAATTCTATATCTCGGCTTTCGGCTGCTTTTTTCATTTTTCAATCCGTCCCTCAAAAGCCTCGTATATTATAAGCTCGTTTCGAGAATGGAGATGACGTTGCGGACATGTTCTCCTGGTGGGCTACTATACTACTACTGCTGCGCAGGTTGAATGCGAGGCGCCCCCCTAGGTACGATTAGTCAAATTTTTCTCCGCCGAGGGATCTTAGATCTCCGGACGATCAGGTGCAGGCTTCGCTACAGTTCACACGTGATTCATCAATGTCAGCGATGCTCAATGGGTTAACTTGTGATTGCTCCAAATGGAGAGCAGGTATCTATATAGCTACAGCAACGTATGATTTGTTAAGTAATCTCTCGGCCGACGTTGATGCATTCCCAGCCTTTTTCTTTTCACCTTTACCCCAGTATTTCCGACGTAATTTATCATCGCGTGAGATTTATCTCGCTGTATACGTACGATTTTCATGGAGCGCGTTATCCGACACCCTTATAATCTCGCAGAGCTGTTGTTGCGATCCTGTAAAAAAACAATTGCAATAGTATAATTTATTCAAAGGCCTCGTGCGCCAAACAACAAATATTACAAAAAGCCGCGCTGCAGCAGCCGTCATCGAAAATAAAAACTGAATTTTCCGCCTGTCAAGTGCGATGCCTCTCGGTAATCCCGTGTAAAAAGCATCGGACTCACTCTCGTGTCTGCGCGCAAAAACGAAGGCAAATCAATTCAGCGATTGATTCGTTAACACGCTCGAGGTCAATCCAAGAACTGCACGCCGCGCAAGAACTATACACCGAGTATGCAGACGAAGAAGAAGAGAAGGAAGAAGACCGCGTGCAAACAGACGTCGAAAAGCAAAAGCGTATAAACGACACTCAATTATATGAAGTAGTAGTAGCAGCAGCGGCTGTGTTCGAAGCGAAGCGAAAAAAAGGCTCCACATACTCGCTCATATCGCGGTCACGATTTGAATTACTCTTCTGATGAAGTGACGAGAGAGCGCTGCACGATTTTCGTACGGGACTGCCGGCGCTTTTTCGCCGCTGCAGCATATCGTATACATATAACGGAAGCCGATTTTTACGCTGCCTGAATATTTATTCCGATTCTTCTGATATGCTGCTAACAGTTCTTCTTCTTCTATATGCACGTGCACGTGGAGAAATTTGCTTCTATGTACGAAGTTATTCGTTAATTTTTTTTTCTCGGAGGAATTTTTACGGGAAAAAGCAAACAAGCAGGTGAATTAATTTAAAGCAGTGCGTGAGCTCAAAAGAATGCGCGCACAGAAGCATCCACCGCGTACACGCAGCTTTGAAGTTTCGAGTTTTGCGATGACTCGCGAGCCGCGGAGGTAAATATTCGCGGGGGAAAAGTTTCCGAGTATGAGGCGGAATAAATCTCTCGGTGAACCGTAGACGTGTATGCTAAGGTTCTAGAGAGTATAGCCTGGATATTTCGAAAGAAGCTTCGCGTCCTTTGCGTATAGTTGGGATTTATGGGGTTAATACAGTAGAGAAACTTTTAGGAAAGATTTTGTAATGGAAAAACGTGATTTATCAGTTCTGATGCCTTTGTGTCGTCGATATGAGTATAATCGGATTGTTGATTAAAACCAGCTTCGCAAATAAGTTTCTCGCTCGCGATTATATGTGAATCACTGGGGCTTTTATAAGCGGCGCGGCAATTTTAAAAACGAGATCTCTCAGCAGCGGCAGCGCGTGTCAGTAGATCATTTTATCCTCTTTACCGCAATTATTCAAAACGCCTGCTGTTGCTGCTGCTGCTGCTGTTGCTGCTGCCCTTATTATTGCTGATTACCCCATTATGCTTGTTTAGCCATATTTTTCCACAGCGGAGTACGACGTCGATTCGATCGAAATTACGCCTAGCTTTTTCCAACAACTTAGCAACTAGAATTCGTGCGCCTCAGTGGAGGAAAAGTTCAGCCCTGCAGCTATTGTACTGAGGGAGAGAAGAGAAAACAATCAGCAGGAAACTAATGGCTCATTTCCGCCGGCAATCACGACATTAACAACATTTTTCTCGGCTTTCTTGTTTCGTCACTGCCGAGTCGGCGCAGTAAATTTTTTTCCACCATCGCACGTCGCTGAGCAAACATCGGGGGACGAGCCTCTGTTTATTGCAGACGGCCTATGCACGTAACGTACATTTTTAGAAGCTGTGGGCATTGTTTGCTCGCTCGACTTCGGCGAACTCGGTGGACTTTCTTGGAATTCTCGAAAAGAAGAAAATTGTCCCTGTATTTTCCTACCACCCGAAGGTTCTTTTCTCTAATCAAGACATACCTGATGATGCCCACGTCGACTCCTGCATGTATTTCAAGGCATAATGGAAGCACCTAGTCCTCCGCACCTGCGACTTCCTCTCCGCATAAAGGCGACAGCGTGAAATGCTCCAGCCCGCGCACATGTAGAACGTCTCCTCCGAAATTCGTAACAGAGGCCCGAAAGTCATAACGCGAGCTCGTAACCTCGACCACGAGCCATAAGGAAGGCGTCTCTTCGCAAGAGTGACATTAACCTCATCTTGGCAAATGCCTCTCGTAATCCCCGCTCTGCGGTTAATGACCCATCAGAGCTGAGTGTGTGTGCAGCGCGCGATCGCAATTACCTTCGGACGCGATTCGCCAAGTGCGTCCGGAGGCGGATCCGGTGTATATAGTGTGCATAGCTACGTCTCGTGTCGCTGATCTTCTCTAGCTCGCTCGCTCGCGTGATGATGATTCTTTTCTCTCTCTAGCTCGTCACACACGCTGCGTTTATCCGATCGCGCGCTTCGGACGTTTTTAATGTTCTCTTCCGTTGCGCGAGAAATGTCGACGCGCGTGCGAGTGTCGCGTGCTTTTATACGTGTTAATCGCTCGTATCCTGAGGACGATTATCGCAGGTGCTGTTTAGACTGTCCAGTTTGCGCGCAGCGTTTGCGGTTTGTTTGTCGAGAAATTATACACGGGGGAATAGGAATTATTGAATTAGGCGCGAATTAATTTCGACGGAATTTCGTCGTTTTTTATAATCTAGATATTGCAACCGTGTGGCGGAACGGTTAGGCAGCTTTAACACGACCTTGACCCTCGACCTTTTTGCGCATTCGCCAAAGTTCGCGCGTGAGATCGATAATAAGGTCAAAGCGGCCCTAGAGACAATCCATTTTGCGTTACGTCAGTCTGGTTCGCGTGGCGCATGATAATCATATGTGTTCTATATATGTAGCTGCATGCCGAGCGGCGTTCTTGAATTTATTTTCGCTCATAATATATTCCGGCGCGGAATTGAATTTTCGATTGAATTGAATTTCAAATATGCAGAGGAATCAGAGCAATTTTTTAAATGTTAGTTATTGCAATTTGAATTTTTAATAAACAATTACATACAAGATCTTGAGCCAGTATAAGCAAACACAATCGAAATCCAGTAGCCCATGCGATTATTGTTATTATTGAAATTAAATCTTCATTTCGACCAGCAGCCGAACCACGTATAGACCTGCACGTTCCGAGTCGACTTTCAGGTCGCACGTGTGTCCACGTGCCAACGACAAAAACGTGCATCGCCTTCTACGAAATAAAAAATAACGTATGCGCTCTTTCTCTCGGCATGTACAACTAGTGCAACGATACCTACACGAAAGCTGAGACTCGAAGCTCGAGTATAGCAACGGCAGCAGGCCGCAATGGCCCAGAGCAATACTAATAATTCTCGGACACAATGCTCGTGGTCGTTGAGTGTAGTAGCTGCACTTCCGAATTTTCTTTACTTTTGGTTTCAACTTTTGTCGCGGAGAATTGGCATAAAGCATCGCGTGTTTGCCAATCTTGAATCAAACAACTTAATCTCTTATACGGAGCGTAAAGATATTGTAACTTCGTGAACACCGCAGTATCCGCCTGTCGAAGCAAAATGATTTTAAAATCGTAAAAAAACAGACACACCAGTACACGCAACACCCTGTCGAGACGCTTAACAGAGCGATTCACAATAAGCCTCTCTCGCGTTTATCAGCTCGAGCATAAGGAAAAGATTGCAGTTTTTACAAGCGGCGCCCTTTCGTTTCGTAATTATCCGTTGCGTGAGAACGATTTCATCTACTCTCTTAAGGTTGTAAAACGGGCTTAATGACGTAAATAAATCTTACGCGAGTAACTGTAACTCGCTGCGCGGCTAGCGTGAACTCGGTGCATATAAAATTTCCGAATTCATGAATATGTACAAAACTGCAACGCTCTGCAACAATTGCTCCGCAATCTTTTCCCTTCGCCGTAAAAGCCATTCGAGTGTGTTCGCGCGCAACCGCGTTCGGCTCTTTTTCTCCGCATCGACACAAGCGAGCCAGTGTGTATAGTCTATAATTTTCTCACCTAGTCCTAGCGCGCGTGAATTAGTAGCAAAAAGGTGGAAAAAAGTCGGAAAACAGGTGTCGAAAAAAAGCGCGAAACCGCCTCTCTCTCCAGAGGCGAAATCGGCGACTTTCTTCGCTCTCGACTTTCGCCGCGAGCCTATAGGAGTCCCCGTTATTATGTGTCGTACCTGCCCATACGCCGCGTAGACAATGCTCTCTCGTCCCTCTCCGTTATTATACGCGAAGGAGGGAAGCGTATCGCCGCGTCGATCGTCCATATGGGCTTTCTCGCGTTATATTCACTGTACACGTGTGCATCGCGATGCTGACTCGCGACTCCGGAATGTCTCTCTACTTCTTCTTTTATTCGTCGCGATAGGAGTAGCGTTGAGAAAGAGAGAAAAAGATTGCCTATCGCTCTCGGTTCTATAAATATAACGCGCGCGGAGCCGCTCTGCAGAAGGCAACGAGGCACCCGCGCGGCGGGTTATGGAGTTATGTGAGAGCAGCCACCTGTGCACGTGCGATGATAACGCGCGAGCAACGAGGTTGAATTTTAAGAGTGATATCGCGCAGCGCCGGCACTTATTTATCGTCGTTTCACGCGCTAGACTTTCGGCACGCTGTATTATAACTTTCACTCGTATAGATCGTATAACGAGGCATTGATTTCCGTCGCCGACGCTGCTGCTCTCTCGCGGGCGTGTATTTTAATAATATGTAATGCAAATTTTATGTATCTTCCCATCGCGGCTGGACTTTTTGTCGTCGGCTCTAACGGCCGCATTGTTTATGGTCGGGATGAGTCCTTTGTCCTGAAATTATGGTAATTAAGCGATGCGCCGATCTCGCACTTTCACCCATATCGACCTTTCGACCGAAACACGAATTTACAAGCGGTAGTATCAGGTATAAATATCCAAAAGAGTCAACATCCTCGTGTATAGGGTCAAAGTGACTCTACACGTTTCTAAGTCACAACGAAGCATTCCAGCGTCGAACGTGAAAATAAACCCGCAGCTGCAGCAGTACAGCACTTACTTTGGAATTCCGCGATGTATATCGCGCTTTGGCGGCTGCAGCGCCATATCGCGATGTTATTGCCCGGACCATCTCGTTGTTACGTCTTATTGCGCGCTCGCGCTGTCTCTCTCTCTTCTCTCTCGGCAGCGCTTATAAGTACAGTCGCGCAGCGTGCGGTCTTCTCTCATTGTGGTAGTTATGCCGCCGCCGACGCCGCGCGAGAGAGAGAGAGAGAGATTGACGCACGCGAAAAAGAAGCCGCTGAGCGTTTTAATGGCCGCTGAATGAGGGATATTAAGATGCATGGTTGAATTAACTGGCTTGATGTGCGACGGCGCTTCTGTTAGCCAATTATTTTTGCTGCGAATGCACGGCGAATAGATTTTTTTCTTTGATTTTGTTTTTGTTTTTGTTTAGGAGAGAGGTTTGACTTTTGATGCAGAGTTGGTGAATTAATTAACGAAATCAATTTTTAAAAAATCATGGTTGCGATGCTGTCGATGTTTGTTTATTTTATTCGAGGGAGCGTCGTTTGGTTCGAGAAAATCGTGGAAAAAAAATTTGTCAGAAGTGGGATTCGAACCCACGCCCACAGAAGTGGACTGCGACCTGAACGCAGCGCCTTAGACCACTCGGCCATCCTGACATGATTTCTTCTTCCTATTTTCGGATAATTTGTTTCTAAAGAATAAAGTCATCACCTGACATCCAACAAAATTTATTAAAAACTCAAGTATCTAGCCCGATTAAAAAAAAAAATTAAATCGCATCCATCATACTATTAAACTACCTTATAATATATTAAACCACGTTACCTCCGCAACACGAAGGAAAACTCAGCCTTCCAATCGATAGATCATCCGCTAACGCGTGTCGAACGAGCTCCGCACGTATAAAAAACTGCAAAATCCCGCGCGCGGGATAAGAACACAGAGAGAAAACGGGCAATCTAGCCGCGGCTAATGCGCGCGTAGGAAGCAGTGCGAATCGCGCAAAATAAAATGGGTTTACGACCTCGTGGGCCGCTAAGTATCCCGCGCGTCGTCTCGATAGCGCCGAATGCTTTCTCTGCGCGGTGCACTTATACGCAGCCCCCATATACAACAGATCTCGGCTTGATGGACCTGCCGCGCGGCTCACCTATACACACACGCGCGTTACATCGCGGATGAAAATCAAGAAAGGCTCGCGTCAATTCATACGTATCGCGCATACTTTATACACAAGAGGCTATTTGCCTTGTGGAGCACGTGCGCGCGGTGCTGTACCCCAGAAACGAGGTCTACTACTGCTACTCGCTTTATCGTTTTTATTATGCGTCTCGACGCAACAGCGATCCGCGAATGATTTCTGTTTTCTTATAGTTATACTCTATGAGATTTTTTTGTCCCGAGTGTTGTACGCACGAGGGGCGAGCTTTTTGCGCTGTTTTAACAAGCGACAGCTGTGCCGAATGTGACTGTTAATGAAACTTGGGCTAGGCGAGTTTTGCGCAATTCGTCGCGTTTTATTCGCGGGAGATAAGAGAGTTCGATCGTATGCGAAATCGAGCCTCACGTCAGTATGTCGGTTGGTTGTTTCATGGCTTATTCGATTTTTTGCACGCCACAGGTTTTACAGCTGTGTTGCGTAACGAATCGAAGCAGTGCAAAAATAGTGGTTTTTCAAAATCACTTCCTTGCCAAGATCATTAAGAAGCCTTTCAGGCTGCTTTTCACACGTCAGCTGCCAATGAAAACACTGATGATCAGCAAAATCGAAGTCCTCCTGAATAGCCTCTGAAATCTCACGTATGTGTACTAGCTGTACATACCACACGCTTGCGGCTTTTCTATCGCAGCTCGTTAGCCTTTGACGCTTCGCGAGATAACTGCTTCGCTCAAATAAAACAAACAGTTTATAAAGGCGCCTGATTACGGCGCATAAAACATGCACATCACCTACTTCGAAGCTGTAAAAAAAGTTCCGCGAATTTTCATTAGCACAGTTCTAATAATAGAAAGGCGTGAGTTGGAAAATTCTTCCGGCGGCAAACAGGTCGTAAAGCCCCCGAGGTTTCTAGAATTTTGGTCTCGGCGCGGCGTGTAAATCTAGCGAACTTCAAATATATACCCAAGCGAGCGAGAGAATGACAGCCGAGAGATAACAAGAAGAAGAAGCAGCAGCAGCGACGCAAGTGCGCCTCTAATTAAAACGTACCCTACTCTCTCTCTCTCTGTGAGTAAAATCTCTCTCCGAATAGGTTGCGCTTGCACTTACCGCGTTCTTGATTACAGAGAGAGAGAGAGAGAGAGAGAGAGAGAGAGAGAGAGAGAGAGAGAGAGAGAGGCGCGCCTGTGTGTCGTTGGCACAGCGGTCACGTGTGTGCGTGATAACCCAAGCGCTTAGGATGCAGTCGACGATAAGGAAAGGGGAGAATGATTTACGGCGAGAAAACTGCAGTGTGTCTCGTTATAGACGCGTCTCTGGCCGAGGAAGACGAGAGTTAGCTGGGACACTACGGGACGATATTCGGTTGGGATTAGATCCAGGTGATGCGTGTGTCCTTATGGGAAGACGCAGGAGGAGAGGAGAAAGGGATAAAATGCGAATAAGGCGCTTGAGGAAATTCAAGAAATCGATCCACTGTCGCCCGAGGCTGTGGATAAAAGCTCGTTAGCGACGGTTATTAGGAGTTGTAGACTTTTTTGAGGCTGGTGTTTAGTTTAATGGATCGAAAATTGCTTCTACTTTTGTATCTTTTTTAAACTAAGTATTTTTATTTTTCTGTTACAGGTAAATTCTTTCTTCTTCCGCTGCGCACGATTTCGTAAGTCTCTGCCAAACACATCCAACAATTCCCCCTAAAAAAGCGAACAATTTTTTTCCGAACGTCGAAACTACTCCAAAACGCTCGTCAAAAATTGGCTTTGTAACTCGAATAATCGAATTTCGCCCGGAGCCATGCAGGCCGCGTGGAATCAATGTAGCTCCACTAAAAATCCATATACAGCCCAGCGAAGCTGCACAGAGGGTTCGCGCGCTCAAAGTGCAGGAATTGCATTCGCGAGTATAGCCTCGGGAGATCCGACTGATGGCGGCAGCCGATATATATATATATTCTGGATTTGCCGCACAGGCGGGCGTATAGACCCTCGTCGCTCGCGTAGGTATATATAGTAGCGGTGGAGATTGCAGTGCTTCCGTAGCCCGCAGTGTTAATAGGAAGCATCGATAGACTTTGAGAGCGTGAAGCCGAGCGAGTGACTATCTCCTTTGTTTAAGACTCGACTATCGATATAGTGTGTGTCTCTTTGGAGATCGAGTTTTCCGTCGAAGGTGGAGATTTAGTTGTCTCAGTGCGAAATTACTTTTTTTCTTTGAGTGTACAAAAGTTTAATAAAAAATAAGTACTCTTCACACTCGTCGATTCACAGCGAGAATGTTCACGCTTTAAAACGTCGCTGCACAGACGCGCGAACCCGGTAGAATCTCATTACTCGTAACCAAGTTCCGCGTCCCTCACTCACTTTCTCGCTCTGAAGTCTCAAGTTCAAAACAGCTCGTGCCACAAAGTCATTTTCCGCGGCAAGTTCAAACGAACCGAAATCCCACGCGTGTCTTTTCCTCTCTCGTGTACGTATACCGTGTAATATGAATGAAGCCCTCTCTCTCCCGTGTACACCCAGTCACTTTGAGTTTCACTTCTGGAGTCTGGCGCTATAGCGCTGACGCTTCTTTCACTCTTACACTGCAGATACATCATATAGCCGTGCATAGGGACACGGCTCAGCGTGTATTTATAGTATATGAGGACGTTTCTAAATGCCTAGGCGATTCGAACACCCACTCGCGACACCATTTCAATCTGGTTCTTCGCGACGACGTCGACGACGACGCGGCTTGCGTTATGCGTGCCTCGGAGACGATAGGTGTACCTTTTGTAACAATGAGATTTTATGCTTGTATAATGCCGATGCCTCGAGATGCCTCTCGCGCGTGGAGTTAAGTATACGTGTATTGTAATAGCGACGGCGATGGGTAAAGTTTTACGTTGTTCTGATTCGCGAGATTCGAGTTGTTAGTTTATATTGTGTACAATTTTATATGTTTATACTCGTGATTCGCAATGACGCGATTGTTTCTGTGCAAGATTGTAGTTAAAAAAATCCATTCGACTTGATACGGTAAGCTTTAATTCTCTTTCAAGCGTGGGTGAAACTAGTTTTTTCTTTCCCGAGTAGATTTCGATTTCGATTACGATGATTCAATAGCTCGATGTGGAAACGTATAAGACGATATTTTATCGCGAAATTTTGAAACGGTTCTCAAAAAAAATAACTTACTATCCATTGTTTCGTCAGAAAAAGCCAAACGATCGGAGATAATTTTGCAAACGTGCTGCACAATAATATATTTTAAACTTTCGCAATAAACGAAATATACGGCAACGCTTTCGAGGAATTGCGAAAGTCTGCACTTCTCCTTTTATTAAAAGAAAAAAAAATTTTTTCTGCAAGCAAACTCGTCTCCGGGATCTCCTTAACGATTCTCGATATACCCACTCGAGTCGCGCACGACTTGCAGTAATACGAACTGACGTTTCTGTCGCCAGGCCGGAATTTTCTCTCGAATTAAAAGAGCAAACGACACTTAAAAATATCCACGTGTGTACGATGTTCAGCAAAGCGTGAAAAGCAGCGTAGATTAATTTTATACACCTCGAACATTTTTTTTTTCTTCACCAAATCGAAAAACAACAGCGAAAAATACCGTCACAGAATTTTCCCACTGCAAAGCTCGACTAATCGCGCGACGTCTGTATATGCTCGGTAAAACGGAGCCGCACACGCGTGAACAAGACGCACGCATCACCGGGCACTGGTTCGTTGTTGTTCAACGAGCCTCGAACAAACTCATTCGGTTTTGCGCCAGAGCTACATGCGGTGCAACATATACTCCCGCGGGCTCTGCGCACCCGCGGCCGATCGATTTTACCTCGGATGCAACGCGCGCAAGTGTGTGTATGTGTGTGTGTGTGCAGCTCTGCGCGCGGTGTATCACACAAAGCAGACTGCGTTATAAAGCTCTGTTACGAAAATTAACTGATGGGGCGCTGGGTTTCAATTAATTAACGAAGGGCTGCATTTCGAATGTTTTGCTAGATTATGATGTAGGAGTTTGAGTTATCGAAGAGTAAATTATTGGTTTTGGGCGAACGAATAATTTCAACGCGTATGATCGATTTGTCTGTAGCGAAACTTTTCGCTCACGCATAACCCTGTTTATTATCTAATCCGTATTAGCGTCGGGAGACATCGTACAGGTTATAAACTTACCTGCGCGCGCACGCGCGTTTATTGCATTCGATGGTGTCGAACGGCTTAATAGAGCATCGTAAAACTGACGAATAGAGTCGATATAAACGCGCGAGTGTCGGAAAGTAAGTCAGTTGGGTCGTAAAACTACACGACTTTCGAGGGATTATTTTGAAACGAAATATACCCATGAAATTAAAAAATGTAATTTGTTAAAAAATTTATCAACATTTTTTCGAGTATGAGTAAAGGGAGAGATGAGAAGTTTGATAATTAAGACGTATCCTTATTTGGATAGGCTAGCCATAGTAGTGTATATAATATCTATGAATCTCTCTGGCGACAGTTCGGGATAGAGGTGGAACTGATTTACTCGTGACACCGGTTCCACTTCAGCTCGATCAGATATTCTTCTCTGCTACTACAAGTTTTTTCTCGTGTTTCTGCTCCCGTTTCTTTCGAAATATTCACATTGTAGTGTTTCTTCAAAGCGACGTGTTCGTCTCGCCTGAAAAATCTGATCCGAAGGTTACATCTGTATGCGACAAATTCACGTTGCCTAATCTTTCGTAAATATAACTGGTAAAATAAACAAATAAATTTCGTCGCATCAACCAGTTCTAAAAAAAAGAGAAAGAGCTTATTAGCAGCATTACTACAAGCATTTATCAACGCTTACAATCAATTACAATCCATTCGAAACGCAATATTGTCAAGATTTTATCGTAAACTAGTCCATAACACCACAATACTGCGCACCAGCCAGCAGCAACAATCATCATAAACCAACTACTTAATTCGATGAATAAAATCCCGGCAATATCTCAATCTCGATCCTTATGTCACTGTCTCGATTCTCGCATTGCAGAACCGCGACTAGTTACACGCAATATCGCGTCCTTCTCTCGTTCTAACGCTGCATTTCTGCATAAATTAGTTCCGCATTGGACAGACGCCTAGACCCGTCAATATAACATATACGAGCAGCGAAAAATGTTTAACGCTCGGCACTAAACCCGCCTCGGGTCTATACACTCTCGTATACAGCTGTATAATACACCGGCGGCGGCGCGCGCCTCGAAAGAATTAAGTGCGCACCGGAAGTTGATTCCATTTTCCCGAACGATTCACCAACGCTAAGCAATAATAATAAAAGCGCCGCACGGACGGTATTGTACGCTGAGAGAGAGAGAGAGAGAGAGAGAGAGAGAGAGAGAGAGAGAGAGAGACGCGTCTAACCGTATAACCGTCGTCCAAGACGAAGAGCCGAGTCTTTTTCGCCGATGCACTTGCGGTGTGTGACGCGACGCCGACGACGAGAGAGATGCCGTTTTCTTCTTCCTCCTCGCTGATAAGCGTAAAACGATTTCCCGATGAGAATATAAGCGAGAGAGGAGCAGGTTCATAACTCGCTTGATATCGGAGCTTTAGTGTTAATAAACTTTTACGACGCGCAGGAGAGAGGGAGAGATGTCGATGAAAAATGCAGCGCGCCGGTGCATATCGTTTTACGCGAACGAGCTTTATTTCGAGGGAATAATTTCGCGATATACATCGAACTTTACCGAGATCGTTATTGGATCCAAGCGCGCGCTCGCTTTTTGAATGCACACTAAAATTTTACCGATCATTTTTCAACCGTATCCCCCCCTGGAGTTCGAAGGGCCGCGTTTGTTTCTTCTTCGGAGGAGGATAATGAAGCTATTTCGCAATTTAAAAGAAAATAGTTTGCAAAAATTTCGATACAGCCTCGCAATTCATCGCTGCGATCAGATAATAAACCCGACAATCGATTCTCGCGCAAAAGCTCGGGATATATTCGTAAATTAGACACAGACACAAGAGAACGCAAAGCCTGAATAGAGAAAGTTATAGCCCACACGCGCAATTATACTCGCCCAGGCGTGTAGTATACGACGGGGATACGGTTCTCGCGCGCAAAATGCAAAGCTCGAAGGTCCAAAGTCAAGTTGTGTCTCCGTCGTATAGTATGGCGCGGTGATCTATCAAATCGACGATCGATCGACGTGTAAATAGCCTAATGAACCTTGGCGGTGCGAGCTGGACTCGTTTGTGCCGCGGTGTGTGTAAACACTCCCTCGCGTGGACTTTGAGCGATTTCGTAATCGATTTGAAATTTATTTTAACCGTACGTTTGTTAAAACGAAGATTTATGGAGGCAACAGTGGTGATTTTGCGCAGAGTGAAAAATATAGCGCTGAATTATTCATTGAGTAAAAAAAATTTTAAATTCGTAGCCATGTCTTTCAGGCTTCAAGATGTTAACTCCCCGTCGCCTGTATAAGCGCGTGCGGCGATTGTCGCCTGTAATTGATACCATGAATGCGCAAGTGACTATCCAAGTGGAAATTTTGTAACGCGGACTGACGTGTTTATTACTGTTGTCAGAGAAAATTACACGTGGCGAAACTGTATTTTGAGACGCTCGCAGTGAGAGTAATAACCTTAACAAATAATACTCGTATACCGGGCTCTTCGATCATCGATGATTTTGTTTTATTCGTTTTAACAGCGAAATAATTCTATTTCTCTGAAAGTTCGCCAAACACATAAAGTCGCGAGTAACAAGCAGCCTCGTGGTTGCTCACACGTAACCATAACCACTTCGCCTCCCGGCTATACACACAGAAGAAGAGCCTCCTTGGGTAATCTCGCGCAGCGCAGCTCTCGCGAGAGCCCGGAGCTCCGGTGATATTGGGAATGGAGTCGATAAGAATAAATGCCCGCAACGCCTTCGACGCCGCTCGCACACGTGTATAAACTCGTCTCTCTTCGACGACACGACCTGCTCCTCTCTACACTTACAGGAAGAAGCAGCAGCAGAAGAAGCGAGGGATCCCTTCGATCCATTGCTTCATGCAGTGTGGTACCTCTGTAATTTTCGTACACAACGTCGGCGGCGGCGGCCAGTCGAGCGTGTAATCCCGTAATGACGTAATGACTCGCCCTTTTCTCGAACGATCGTCACGACGACGACGATGCGTCGTGTGATTTTCCTTTCTTCTCAGCGTGTGGACGATGCACCTTTGGCTATTTCCTTCTAGGATTATAGTCGCGTTTATGCTATACGTTACATAGAAAAATGAACGAGAAAAGCTTGAAATCTCGAGAAATCGTCAAAGTCGCTCTCGGGAAACAAGCAGAAGAGAAAGAGGGGGGAATAATAAGAGACAGGGCGCAGCGGAATTCGCGCATAATTACGTACGCCGTGCTCTCCTGCGCTGAAAGGAGGAGCAAATTGTGTCGGCGGGCGGAGAATTCGCGGGGAAGAGACAGGAACAAAGCGGCCGTACGCCGCCGAGAGAGAGAGAGAGAGAGAGAGAGAGAGAGAGAGAGGAAAAAAGAGAGCGGATTTTTATCACGTGACACGTCGTACATTTTTGCGCCGCTCGTTTAAAGGAGGCATTTTTCTCTCAGGCTTTCGAAATGATGAACGGAGAGAGCAGCTTCGTCTCTCTCGGAAGGAAAACTGAATTTTCTCTTACACAACAAACCGTCGTCTTTTATATCTCCTTCTCGCTCCGAACCTATACGCGCCTTTTATTACAGCCGACTTTCCAAAGCGACAATCCGTAAAAAGGATACTTTACTCGCCGCGGCAAAGTCAATTACGGTTGGTATTTCTCCCCGAGCATTTTTCCCGCGACCACAGCATCGCGAAATAATCAATAAACTCGAGCCCTCGAGAAATAAAAGTTCCCCAGCGGTAAAGAACTCGGCGATTTACACTTCGCCCAATGCGCTCTTCTGCTCTCCCTGCATTCCAGAGCCGGTGAAAAATAAAAAAAAGGCGTCGTGCGCCAGAGTGTATAACGACCCGACGCGTAACAATCACTTTTTCACGCGCTTGCCAAAACCAGCCGCTCTGCCGCAGTCCTTCCCCCTCCCCCCCCCACACACACTTTTTTCGAAGGCTTTTTTACGAGGATCGTTGCGCGCCAGAGGAAAATAATAAAAGATCCACGCACTGCAGCGAGTGTATACCCACGAGTTCCAGTTTTTCAAGAGCTGCAATAATAACACGAACGTGGTATCCTTTTGCGCGCGTGGGCTGTTACTGTGTGTGTATAATGTAACACTCCCACTGGATCGGCTCGTTGCGGGAGGTGTACACACCCGCGAGCATGTGTCTTCTAGTCGCGATCGTATATATGACCGATGGTTCCAGACTGCGCGGGAGACACCTCGAAGTGTTCGTATTATAGTGGGATACGGCGTGATTTTAAGTGTATCGTTTTGCGCTCGAATCGAGCAATGAACATTTCACTCGATACGCGGGTCGACCAACAATAACAGAATAATTCCCTTCCCGATCCGCGTACGACAAGCCTTAAACTGCATTATCGCTTCGTATATTATTCAGAGGCGACTGCGGGCATCGCAGGATGCTGCTGCCGCCGCACGAGGTGGAAATGAGCTTAAGCCTATCTGGTCGAGAAGAGATTATTCGAGACGAGCGCATCGTAATTCACGCGCATATTGTGGCTTTGATTGATAACGTGCTGTGTTCGCTATAATAAGAGCAGAGCAAGAGTATATCGCTTCTTTGTCTTGCTCTCGCTCGTGTATCCGCTGCTGCTGCTGACGCAGTTGTTTCGAATTTCCGGATTATAGCGATGATAATAATAATAATAAATTTATTCCGAAGCTTTTATACTTGAGAATTAAATTATAAGAACAAAACAGTTTTGAACTGGCTCCGCTTGAAGTCTCCGGGTTTCCGACTAGCGGCGATAGGTGGCGCACAGGCACTCGAACGGCTCCCTCATCTCAATCGTCGCGCGGAGTGTAGATATAGAGGTCTGGCATCTGTGCCATCAGAACCGGCTTGTTTTAGACCTACTGCTTGGGCCACTCGTACTATAACTGATGATGACTCTAAGCCTGATCGATACGTAAATTTGGGATATTTTATTTTTTTTCACTTTAATGCTCGCTAATCCTGCAGATATTTGCAAAAATAACTACAAAACCATACAGCTGAAGTTATTTTAAGCCTCCTCAGACTTCCCGCGCACACGTGTGTGTATACGGCCAATATGAAAAAGAAGCAAAGCTTTTTCTCGCGAAAAATTTCAAAGCAACAAACAGCTCTAATCTGGAAAGCGCTCGGAAACACGTTCTCTCTCTCTCTCTCTCTCTCTCTCTCTCTCTCTCTCTCTCTCTCTCTCTCTCTCTCTCTCTCTCTCTCGCTTAAAAAGCCTCTCCCCCGGAAAAGAACACGGCGGTGTTATCTCTGCTGGAGATAAAAAAAAGCACGACGTGTGTGTCTGTGTGTTACACGACGACTACTATACTACTTGCAGGAGGTATACGAATGGAACAAGCTGCTACCGGAATGAAATTAAAACGGATTTTTTTTTCGTCTTCTTGACGCGCAGTAGTGGCGTTGTACGGATTGTGCAAAGTTCGAGCCCGCGCGCGCGTCAGTTACTTTGAGGTTGTTGCAGTAGTATACGCGCGGAGCTCATTTGCATAATCTGATTCGCGTTACGGCGTCACGCCTGATGCCGTGCGCGAATTTGTTGCTGTCCCCGCCTACTCTGTTTCGAATTCGTGCTCGGATTTTTCCCCCGAGATCTGTGTTATCCAACCGTCTCTCATTACCGCTTGTTTTTTGTCTCGTGGTTTTGTAGTGCGTTACTCCATTTATATATAGTTATATACTGTGGAAGTAGTAAGAAAATCGATAAAAAAAAGGTTCTACGCTGTAGTCTTCTTATAGCAGTTTATTCCTACCATTCCGCTTCCATGTAAATTACCACTTTTATACTTACTCATCGTCCAACTGTATACTCGTCATTGTAATTTGTACTCAGACCGACTGACGGCAATAATTATTCGCTGATGTATACTATGCTCCATTCAGAGTCGCATCAGAGAGAGAAAGAGGAAATCCTCGTCTCTCGGGCTTTACCCTCGTAATGGATCACCAGCGCGCGGCTCTTTTAAAGCTAGACGTTACCCAACGCGTCGTAACGGTGCAGAGAACGAGACGTAACGCGTCGCAGCGTATAAATCGATATTGATCGATTTGAGACCGGTGACGTATAGCTTTACTGGAGCATGATGTGGATAGAGGGCGATTCGAGGACTTCTCAACTGTCAGACGACACGACGCCTTGTCGAGCTTGGATGATGGATTTTCCGGTCAATCTTTGATACTCAGTTCTAAGCTCCTCTCAAATAACGAGGATTAAGGAAGATCGAGGTTTTGTTTCGAGGAAAAATAACGAGGAACGTGGATAGGCTAAAAATATTCGCTTTTCACTCACGCAACAATGCAAAACGCGCTGCAGCAGCGGGACATTTTTATCTTTCGCTGCGCATCTCGCTCGTTTTGGCAAAATAAACGAATGCGTAAAATCTGCGAGAGAATCTGAGCGACGCTTCCGGCGGAAGTCGTTATCGAGCGATATTTTTCAAAGCCAACTGTACCATTTCCACGGGGGTGGATGTATTACAGCACAGTCTTCCAAAATTATGCGCATATCGACTTTCCCACGGCGACGAAAATACCAGAGGCCAAAGTCAACAACGAAACCGAATACATACACGTTTTCGTGAACAAAACACTCTCTCTTGCATTCGAAGATATGGCCCAAGTTTATCATATGCATGAATTTCCAGCCCGTTTAAAATGCCAGCCCTCCTTTTTATTATTCATAAACCGACGAATTCTCACGAATCGTCGTCGTGCGCGTTGAGTCTTTGCGCAAAAATCTTGACGTTATATAGTCGAGAGAGCCGCGCATACTCGAGTGTACACCAGCACTCGGGAGATCCTCGAGGCAGCGCGTGTGCATTTTCCTGGCGAAACTTTTGACCCAGAACGCGCTCGCGAGAGAGTCTCGTTCTTAGCGCGCTTTGCTCTTGCCGACTTCACTGCCACCAGCGAGTCGCTCACTCCACTGTACCAGGAAGCAGTAAATATAGCTGCTACCGTCTCTCTCGTGAGCGCGTGAGCTTCAAGCGACGAGTGTGTGACATCTGATACCGAAATAGTCGCGCCAATGCATTATGCAGCGAAGAGGGAGAGAGAGAGAGAGAGGGACTTTTTCTCGAAGACAAAACTTCTCGACGTTTATGACGGCTGCGGATTTTCCTTTCTCGTTTTGCGCGCGAGCCTTTTCAATTTGACGATACTCTTGGTCTGATGGATCTCGATGGTTCTAGGATGAGGCTTGAGTTAATGGGCGCGGGCTTTTCGAGAGAGAGCTTTTTCAATTTGAAATGCGAGAGTGTCTTGTTGGCGTTGAAGAGGTTTTTCAATATCTGTAATTTTGGTCGAGAAATAATAAAAAGGAATATTCACAACTCGTTCGAACTTGTACGATAAAAATAGTGGTTTAAACAGATCTTTGGATTCTTTCTCGATAAGTTTCGAGAGCGCAGACACACACGCGTAACTTTTTCACATCGATTCTGCGTTTTATTGACTCCGTGTACGTATCTTTTGAGTTAATGAAATTACTGGAGTTGGCGGCAGTCTACTCCGGTGAAACTTTTCGCGGCAGTTTCGAAGTATGTAGTGCGAGGGAAATTGGTCGAATCGAAAACGCTTCTTGAAAGGTTTGATTCCCAACATTGCGACTACGTTCGTATACAGCCGAGCAATACAAGCTACGAAATTCGATTCAGTACAGCAGGACCGAGTTTACGACGCGAGAATCGTCCCTTATGCTAAAATGTGAAAACGGAAACTTTGCGATAGAATTTCTCAGAAGATTTTATCTCGCAATATTTTCATAAACTTTTGCGCATTGCTATATTTAAATAAAAGAACATCGTGTCCATTATTGCAAACCGACTGGGAGAACAAAAGAAGCCCTTTTACTGCTTCGTCATATCTGCATAGATGAGTGTTGACTGCTAGACAGTAAAAGAGAATTATGGACAAGACAGGAGGCTCTTTCTCTCTCGCGAGCAGCAGCAAAACGATACGTACGTACATACCTTCGCCCGAAGATTAGCATTACAATACAATCACGGATCAGCATAATGCGTTTATTCACGATACGGCTTTGCGCACGTGACAAAAAAAAGTAACCACGTACGCACACCGATATCTCATTTCGATTTACAGTATACAGAAGTCATTCGAAAATACTCGTACGTATACAGTAAGTTGTCGGAAGTTTACATAAGTTAAATATCGCACTGTTAATATTTATCCAACCGACGACGACCACACGCGCCAAAAAAAAGTCTCCATCCTCGGCTGTCAAAGCCCAGAACGAGAGCGAGCTGCCGCAGCACTTTTTAATTTCATCCCGTTAAAGAAACATAATCCAATCAGCAAAGGCAAGCCGTAAAAAGGCCCGTAAAGTGCCGCACGCGTGGCTCCATCATCAGCCCAGGGGACCAGCACTTAATCAAGCAACGCCGGTAGTTCTTCGACGTAATTCCTTCTCGGCGCTCTTTTCGCGCGCCGTGCGCTGCAATGCAACATGTCTGGCACGAGCCGTCTCTCTTTGATCACTCGCTGCCCATACACGCAGTGGACAAGTGCACATGAGCGTTCCTTGGAACCAGGAAGCCGCAACCACTGGCCACGAGCATAGCTGGCGCTATTTTCTCTCTCTCTTGCGGTCTGGGATATCCTTTTTCGGCTGTTTTTGTTTTCGGCCTTTCTCTCCTCTTCTTTTTTACTAGGGCTTTTTCGTCGATACAACACACGCGCGCGCTTCCGACCGACCGCCGAATTCAATGTGCGAGCAACACGCGATTCGATCTCTCTCTCTCTCTCGAGGTTCGTAAATTTTGTTTATTACGACGCACGCACGAGGAGTCTGAATTTAATTTCTCGAATTTTAAGACGGATGCGATTTTTAATTAGAAACGGAAATCGGAGTGATTTAATTAGCCGCGCGCTCGCGTTCCGGATTCGCGGAATTTATTAGAGTAATATTCTCGAGCGAGTGAATCGTATAAAAACACACGCTGCGCGCACGCGCTTATGTCTTTGCGAATATTAAAACGATTTTTGCAATCAACGCTCTCAAAATTTGAACTGAAAATTCAATCTGCATATACAACGAAAAACCTCTCCCGTGGGTGTATCCGTATATAACTTTGAAAATTTCAGCGTAAAAGCAACACGTGTACCTAAAACATAATGAAAAAAAACAGGTACTGCGCACAGACACCCTGTAATAAAAAGCGAAACTCATGCATTCGGAAAATATTGAAATAAGCCCGCGCAGCGACAGCATCGCACACCTTGTACAACAACTCTCTCCCCTTTACACATTTCGCGGGCGAAAAAACCGATGCATTTTTCAGCCCGGCAGCTGCGCTCGCGTGTAAGTACACCTGGCTTGAGTGACCTTAATTCACCCTCTCTCACTTCGCAGCTGAGAGAATCCCCGAATGTGCGTATACACGAGGTGTAGGAAAATCTATTTGCGCATCAAGTGTATCGCGTTTCCTCCGACGCTCGGCTTATTAATCGTTGAGCTTCTCTCTCTGCTGGTGTAATCAAACAATTAAGAGTCGAGCAATTCCCCGAAGCGACTTTGCGGAATTTCGTAGGGTAATTTGTAACGGCGAAATCCAGCCCGCGGACACGAGAGGATGGCTCATTTATGAAAATAATATAACGTGTTTTCGCGTATAACTAGCTTTCCCCCTCGGAATTCTCGGGAATTTCTTAGACGAGTTTTAACGTTTAAATCAGCGGTTGTGTGTGTATACGAATACACGACGGCTGTAGGACGACGTTGGCGTGATTGTTGGTCGGTCTGAATTACGCTGCAGAGAGAGAGAGACGGGAAAGGTTATCATTATAGAGTGCAGAGTCGCGGATCGTGAGGTTATTATTACGAGGAGTTATCTCATTAGCGCTTTCATTGCGGCGCTTCCAGACGTGTGTGCGATGGAAAAATTTTCTTGGAACTGCCTACTTTTTTTCAAACGTTTCACTACTCGTTTATTGAATTTTCATTACGGAACGCGAGTTGTTCAGCTATTAATTTTGTGTAATCATTATATATAGAATTAGGTTGTGCAACTTCTGTCATCAATTATGCACTGCGCGCTGTACGCTCGATTTTCGCCAAAACAATTGCCTGCAATTAGAACACGCCGAAACTCGCTGCAGTTAATTATACTGGTATTATTCAGGCTTAAATTCCTCCCCTTTCAAAGCATTGCAGAGAAGCATTATCAACGGAAGCCCTGCGCCTTGAGCAAATATTCCACATTAACAACCTAAGAAGCTCCGTCGTATTCGCGCAAACTTATTTGCATGCAAATACAAAATAAGAAATATATTCTCCGTTCAAAAACACCTTCCATAAGGACGTAGATTCGCTGGAGCAGCAGGTTTGTCTCGGTTTTCGCGCGAACTCTTGCGGGCTCGACGTCATTTTACACACAGACCGGCGCTGCTGATGTCGCGAGGTTAAGTGCCTCGCGGCTTTAAGAGCATAACGGTATTGGATACAAACTTGTTGCTGCAGCATCCAGATTAAGCGCGAGGCCATTAGAGCGAAGCTTCTTTTTTTTTCTTCTCTCTTTTCTTCCTGCACACTACGACGACGAGGGAAAAGTCTTATATTAAATTAGAGGTTTAATTTTAATACCTCGTCGTCGCGGAGCGTATAATTATATTTGATTACGCTCGTGAAAACTGCTGCGTACACCGGTGATTTTCGGCGATCGACTGGATTTAAAAAGGAATCTTTCGATGATGGTATCGCGTTTCAGAAAAATTTCCCGTGCACACGGGATGCGTCCATTAGATTAATCCGAAAAAAACACACGGCGCCGAAAGTGGCATCAGAGTCGCGGATTGAGAACAATTAATGCGCCGGCGTCGGCCATAATGGACGCATCTAATTAAGTGCTGCTGCAGGCTCGCGCCAATTAGTTTAGCGTTTTCGTCGCGCCGTCGACATCACACCCCCCGCTGCGCGTTATATCCCCGATGAAGATTCCAGTTATGCGCGCTCGCACTGACTCGCCTACACACATTCCCTTCGCTGCACACACACGTGTATAGTATGCAGAGACGTACCGGATGCTTCGCCTTCCGGGAAACGCAATTTGTCGCGGCGGACCCTTCGCAGGTATACGTGCATTCTGCTCTGTCTCGCGTGCAAAAATGACGATCTTGCCGCGCGTGTGCGTGTAAAAACTTCGAAAATAGATCGAGTGGGAGAGAGAAAAATGTGAGAGCAGGGAGGAAGTGTGCTCGGCCGAGCAGACGCGGCTGCTACTACTGCAGCCGAGTTATTTTTCACTCGGGCTGATGCTCTTTCTCTCTTTTGCACGTGTTTATTGGCGTGTTTTTTTGCTGTGCAATACGGGGGGTGATCGACTTTTAATAATAAACGGATAAGCTCTATACCGATTGATTAACTGTGTCTGGAACAGTGCGATATCACGATTTCATATAGTATAATGAAATCGCGATTAATTCTGCGAAACTAGAAGCTTCGAAAGCGAGAGAAACCATTGCGCTTGAACGCGGAACCGGTGTCCTGGCCCTCGCACGCGTCCCTTTGCCCAGCGGACCGTGTACATCCACCGACATAACTCCCCCTTCGCTCGACAGTACACCTCCGTACGCCGTCATATAGCAATGAAGAAAAGAAAAGTAGGCACACGCCGCGTAAAAAAAGCAGCCGACGAAGATGAAACTGTCGCGCGGCTCTCTCTCTCTTTCTCTCTCTCTCTCTCTCTCTCTCTCTCTCTCTTTCTTTTTTAATAATTCGAACGGTGCGAGAGAGAGATTAGAGGGGCCGGGGCGAGCACAAAGAGAGCCGACACAAAAGATGTTGGAAGCAGACGCCTCGCTCTCATCGATTTTTAGAGTGCTCTCTCACCTTTCAGCTGAAATTAATTCGATTAAACTTCTCGTCGTGTGCGGCGGCTACTTTGTACTTGCTTTTAATATAAATATACGGTCTTATCCCTCGACTCTGAGAGCCGAATCGTATAGGTGTACTCTAAATGGAAGACAAAGCTATCGTCGAGGAGCAGAATCGTAAAGGATGATATTTATTTTTTCCGCCCAACGTATACACACACCGCCGCCCCCGCTCTTTTGCCAAACACATCAGCGAGACCGCAAAAAGAGACACAAACGTGCCAAATCAGCCCCTCTATCGCTCTCTACAGGCAATAAACGTGGGCGAGAGAGTTTCAAGCTCACCTACGCGCTCAACGACAACGACTCGGCCCCGTGTCCGAACGAACGCTCGCCGCTCTATTATACCTTATCGCCGGCTATCCGTGAGCATTGTGTCCGGTCACTTTTGTCGCTCTCCTTTTTTTCTCTCCTCCTGCGGTTTAACGCACGCGTTTCTGCCTTGTCGAGAGAGAGAGAGAAAACGCGCATACAATGGGACACGCGACTTCACCGCGGGAGTATGCAGTATTATTGGCGAGGCTTCGCTTATCATCAGCCGATTTAATTTCTCCTCTATATCTGCAGCGAAGGAGAGGCATTAGCTGCGAGAGTGTGTAAAAATCGAAATTCTTGCGTCAAAGGGGCTCTCGTTATATGCTTCTGGACAAGAGTGGAGAGCCTCTGTGTGTGTGTGGGGGGGGCGCATTATCGGAGCTCGATCGACTGGAAATAAGGGGGACGAGAGAGAGAGAGAGAGAGAGAGAGAGAGAGAGAGAGAGAGAGAGAGAGAAAGAGAGAGAAAGAGAGAGAGAGAGAGAGAGAGAGGAGAGAGAGACGAACGGATTTATTCGCGTATGTACGGCCGAGGTGATTGTTTTTGCTAACGATGACGGAAATTCAGGGTTGGATAAATATTTTTAATGGTCGCGTGTTTAAGGATTTGTAGAAAAAAAAATTACACGAGAGAGTAGTTAAAATTCATTTGCGAGTGTTTTTACACGCTCCTAGATTTTCTCCAAAATTACTCAGCGCGCGTTAAGCTCGAAAATGAAAAATCACAGCCGTTATACTCGTTAAGCGCAATAAAAGGGGTGGAAAGAAAGAGGCTTCGAGAGTGACTCCTGCGCTCGCTTCCTGGCTTGGAAATTAGTGATCAAGGGATCTTTGTATAACAAGCGATAATTATTTCCGCTCCCTCTTCGGCTTTAATTGTTTTCAAGTGGTCGTTGCATTAAGTCAATGATTCCCTGCATGCTTATCTCAGTGGAATTCGCGAAACGCACGAGATCTACAACGCAATTATTCAACTTCCTCCAACAGCATTTATTTCAATTCTCTTCAGTATACACACCAGCAACTCATAAGCAAGTCGAACTCTAAGCTTCTTGCAAACTAAAAAAACCCTACTATACTCAAAGCCATAAAATCGCCGACCGCTTAAAGAGCAGAGCGCCGTACGCGGCTCGTTTGCGCATGCGCGCGCTTGGAAGCTCATTAGCAAGTTCAGTGTTTCAAGAGCGACGAGTAACTTGACTACTACGTATGCGTTGCGGGCCCTAATTCTCGAGGCTGACCGCAGCAGCAGCAGCTCCAAAGCGCCCGGTTAGGACTTTGAACTCGCTGGTCCGTTGATAATTACTCCACTGCAGTCCAGCGGACGACGCGGTGGACTTAATCCGAAGAGAAGGAGCTGCAGCTATGTGTGTGTACAGCCACGTGGGCATATCGATGATCAATCGCGGCTTATACGATGCGTCGAGTTTGATAGCCAGATGCGGCTAGTTTGACAAGTGCTGAGAGCTGAATCGGAGAACTATTGGCCTCGATTCTCCGCGGTGTCAAGTACTCGACGCTTGAGTGGGTTTTGCGGAAATGTCCTGATTACGCTGAGATTTTCGACTGCAAGAGAAAGTATGAGTACACTGCATGACGCAAACTGCGCATTTTCTATTATTTACTAATAACGTTTCATAACTTCATTGTGCAATTTTACTATCCGCATTACCGTACGAGCACGACGTCGGCTTACGTAACGCCGACCCGACTTTATCGAGCACACGATGTGACATAATTGTTCTAAAATAACCCCGTAACCCCCGAGATTTTTAAGCTCCTTTGATATCCCAACGTCATTAACCGCAGAGAAAGTCCAGCAGCCGACTATTAAAACGTCCATATCCAAAGCTATAACAAAAAGTCCCGACTATACAGCAACTTAATTCAATGAAGCCTTCATCTATCCAGTGCCACTGTCGCATTATAGAATCATATCGTACGAGAGAAGAACACAAGCGCCGCGTTTAATCTCGCGTAACCATAGTCGTCCCGTTACGCCTTGTATACGCTCCCGGTTCTAATTAGCTATTAGCCCGTACGCGACGAGCTTTTCCGTAATGAACGAGGCGTACACGCTCTACTAATCTAGAAATGAAAAGAGAGAGAGAGAGAGAGAGAGAGAGAGAGAGAGAGAGAGAGAGAGAGAGAAGAGAGTCTATAGGAGAGACGCGATATGAATTAATCAAGCGCGCGAGAGAAGCTCGTATACACTCACGCAGTGTGTGTTGTATGTGCGCGCAGGAACGTCGGATTCCCTCTGCATATCTGTGTAATTTATTGGCTCCGATCCGCACTTGTTTAAGCGCTTGGTCCTCGATTTTTTTAAGACGAAGAGAGACAGAGAGAGAGATAAATCGAGCGCTTTTTTATGCGCCGAAGGCTCTAATGAATCCGCGACGAGTGGGTCTCTCCTAATTGCTCGCGGCGCTTTTTAGATAAAGTCGTTCCTCAAAAGCATGCGGTGATTTATTTGGTCTATACGTGGAGGTGGAAAAGGCTTTTTTCAGAGCGATACACCGTTTATCTCTTGCATAACTCCGAGCGATAGTGATTCCGAGGGAAAAATAATTAATTTTACAAAGGAAAATTGTACGCAAAAGCACAGAGTTACGCTCGCGCATGCGCAGGAGGTATAACGACCCCGGTGATTATCCCTCGACGATGCGGTTGTTACGTCTCATTAATGTTTACCATATATTTATCATGTTATTGCTATTACCGAGGTCCCGACTATACTCCCCTCCTCGCTCGTGATTGTCAATTATTTCTCCATCGTTTTGCGGAAATACCTCTCCCTTCTTCCTGAAAGGATTTCATCATCGATTTAATGCGCGATACGTTTCATTACAAGGCATCGCGTAGCTGAATTATTATTGTTCGATCGTTATCGCGGAACGTTTACGAATCATAGCTCGCGTGATTGATTTTAACTCTGCTTTAATTGCAGTCCTCTGGATGTTTACTTAACGACTGCAAAAAAATAAAAAAAGGAGAACGTAATTCTCTCACTAACCAAACGGTCACTTAGCGCGGCGGATCACCTAATTTGTTCCCGACTTGTTGAACAAACCACTCACAGTCGACTTCCTCTCTCTCTCTCTCTCTCTCTCATCTCTCTCTCTCTTCGATAAAAGCCTCTGCGCACATACGAAATCGCCCTCGGGCAAGTGCGAAACCGTGTACAGCTACAAGGCCAGTTGTAAATCCGAGGGCGTCGAGAAAAGAAAAAGTTGAAAGAAAAGAAAAGAAAAGAAAGATTATATTACACGCGTCGTCGTATGAAGCATTCCACGACGGAGGAAATCGAAAACGATGCCGAGAGCAATTACGTATAGCGGCAGTCCTCTCTGTGTATCCATTAGTCCAAAGAGAGAAAGGGCCGGACGATCAGTCACTCGGTTTTTAATCGGACGACTCGCGCGGCACAGCTGTTCTCTCGCTTTGCGCTCTCGATTAAACTGTCGTGCGGAGTCGGCGCGCGAAATCGAAACGCGCGCCTCTTTTTTTCTCGATCCGAATACTTTTTTGCGCCGTGTGATGTCGGCCTTGCAGTCGAAACGCGAGAGAGAAGGACCGACGAAAGCGAAGATTGCGCGTATCCGCGTGCGGAGCAGTTGAAATTTAAGAGAGAATTGAGCTGTCAGAGCTGGCTCTTCGCTTTTCGATATCTGCGAACGAATGGAAATGAACGACTTTGCCAGTTGTATTTTCGCAGAGAGATATTCTCGTTACGCAAAGCCTGTACGATATCAGCGGCCGAGTAATTGTTTCAAATGAGGTGCGATAATCAGAGCGTAGAACACGTCGTGATAACGGCTATGAATAGACACACGCGTATTACACTGCAGACACTAGTATAGGGATAGACTTTTCCAGATTATCTTATAATATATTCTTAGCATAACGCGGCGTACTTGTAACATCGATTAACTTTCTAAGATTAAAGATCGTGGCATTAAAGAAACTAATTATAACTCGCCGATGCGAAATTGGTCTCCATAAATAAAGCCGTGCCGAGCTTTTTATAGACATAGGCCGGTTATTACACGCCGGCAAAGGCTGCTCCATCCACCTCGATGCTTATTTTTAGACCTTTCAACGAATTCGCATCGCGTGATGTAGATATAAAATTATTTCGCGTAAAAAATTCGACGCGCGCAGAAGCTCACATTCGTAAACGATATTATACCTGCAGCTGTACTGCCGCTCCAAACACAACGGCATAATTTCCCACGAAATTCGTGCCAGGATCGACCGAGCGAGCCTGGAATTTTAATGAAAACCCTCATCTTCGTCGCGCGGGAAATTCAAATGCGCACCCGCATAGCGTCATATTAATGCGCGCAGTAATAGCCCAAAGCGCGTTGCGCACTTGCCAAACGACGTATATGTATACGGTATATTTGTGTATAGAGGAGAGGGTTCGTCGACCCGAAAGAGTTGTGCATTCGCGCTAGATAGATGATTGGCTTATTGAAATGGCATAATTCAACTAACAGTGGGATAATTCTGTTTGCGCAGGGCTTCCAGCGGCCGAGGAGGAGCCGACTCGCCCTTAAGCTCGGACTTGGCGCTCGACAAGCCCCGTCCCGCACCGTCGCCCAGGTAAGTGTCTCTCTTTCTCTTTCTATGTGTGTGGAGATATCCGTGCACACACTTCTTTTATTTTCACGCTAATGAATTATATGCTCGACCGCCGCAGTGCGACCTTTCGCGGCGTGTGTTCTCTCGAGAACTACTGCGCGGATTATTTATCGTCTGAATACGGTTTTTTTATTTTGATCTTGTTTGATGATCGCTGTTCGAGCTGCTTTGTTGTTAAACTGTTTGATTTACGTTGCGTGGGTCATTAATTTTTGAAATTTATAGTCCTCTATAGATGGATAGAAAAATCGCGTGCAATAGTGCCTTTAGATGTTTTCGTTTCTTTTGTTGTGCCTTCGCTAAACAACCGATTTCGGACTGGTCTCTTTCCTCATCGAGTTTGGATTTTTTGCCTTATATCTAATCTCTAGCTAGAGACGATAGGTGGCGCACAATGCGGTGCCACCTATACCCCCAGTTGAGTAGTCCAGAAAATTCAAAAGCTAATATCTCGACTCGCGGATACTGCAGTACTGCCGATGCACAACCTACCCTCGTCCCGACGCATCGACTCTCGGGGCTGAAACGTTCATTTCGCACTTGCCGACTGTTGCAGACAAATTCACCCTCTGTACGGGGAGAAGACAGGGCTCCTCGGCTACTGCGACACGGTCGGCAACGTAGAGAACTTCCCGCCAGCCCCCAATATCGTCGTGGAGGGTGGTAGGATCGAGTTCGTGCGCCCCTCGCAAGATGGCAGCTCCATATCCCGGAAGAACACCATCTCCAGGAGCTCGCAGACGTTCGTCGAGCAGATGGAGAAATCGGATCCTCTCAAGGTAAGGACGATTCGCATTTTGTATGGATATAATTATTTTGACTAAAAACTCAATTATTACAAGCATCGAGTTACGCGCAACCGCCAACTTTTCATCCCGTTCGAAGCTACATGAATAAACATCTTCCTTCGGCGCTGCACCCTTTAAATCCGCGAATTCCGCAAACAAGGCACGCGTCGCTAATAACTCCAGAAAATATGCATACGCGCAAAACATCCTCGCTTTCTCTCTCGGGGCATCAGCTGCGCGTCATTTGCAAAATTCAATCCGGGACAAGCCGCTAATTAATCCTCGGCGATGAATAATTGAATCGAGAGAGAGAGAGAGAGAGAGAGAGAGAGAGAGAGAGAGAGAGAGAGAGAGAGAGAGAAGGAGCGTCGTACACACACACTCTCGAATCTCTCTGTGTGTCCCGCGAGGATCTCGAATTTTGCATCAGACCTAGAATAATTTATAAAAGGCCTAGCTCGACGATCGCGTCACGCTTGATTTTCAACCCTTTCGCCCTCCGCCATAAGCCGCGACCCCCGCCTCGCGCGCGATGTTGCATTCATTACGCGTAATTGATTTTAGCGCGATAGAGGGCCGCCAAGATTTCCATACAGGCTGCGCATACTTCGTTAATCGTTTGCCCTCCCTCTTGCAGTCGTCGACACGCGCGTACTGACTGCTGATGCCGCTGCCTAATGAAAGCGAACTTAGCAATTATTTTAGCGTAATTAACAAGTGCCTGCGAAGCGCGAGTGTCAGAAATCTGGGGGTTGGTGTATAGTCAGCGCCCTTCGAGAAATCAAGGTTGATTTTTTTTTAATTACGATTCTGCTCTCTTCAAGGTCTACGCGCACTTAAACGATTGGTTACGTCGTTTGACATTATAGCTGCTATTAGTGTATTAAATTTGCTTCGCACTCTTGGGCGCCCCTCGTGCGAGTCACGGTATTTTCTCTGATCATCGCTGATCAAACGAACGTCGATTCAATTAGTATATGATTTCGAAGTTATATCGTATCGAATTTTCTTCATTGTCACTCCTATTGAGCGAACTATACCTAGCGAACTTCGGATGGAAATGCACCTACCGCAGTCGGCAAACAGCTATCGAGAATGCAAATTATGATAATTGACTCGTACAGTCGGTCACAGCCCGTGGACCGATATCAAGAGCAGAGCGAGAGCCAATTAATTTTCGGGACTCGATCCGAGTTTCGATGCCTTGGCTAATTGGCTGCTGATCTTCGGAAGCGCTTACCCACGTGTTTATACCGTGCGCGAGTCGTTTTCGACAAACTCATTTTATCACTGATTAGGGGCTTTTAATTTTCGCTTATACTCGATCCGGTTTCTTTTATTACTCTCCCCGGTGTAAAAATAAACACGGAAAGTCAAGTTCTATAAATACGTTTCTTCAATGCCGGGGATTTTATACTTAGCTCATACAAATTGTATCAAACCACGCGCTTGATAATCGTAATCTTCTCCCAAACAAATTCCCTTCTCAACTGTAATACAGTCGGCCCATTCGCAAAAACGAGCTAAAAATCCAGTGCAGACGAATATAAGAAAGAAGCTCATAATAGAGTCGCTGTTTAAGCGACTCGACGCTGCGGACTGTCCGGTAGTCGCAGAAGAGATATCTCATCGAGTCACGAAGCCGCTATATCCGCGATGGGGATCATCAATCGGCCGAGGCTTTCCTCCCTTTTTCTTCTCGCGTTATCAGACTACTCCTTACACCTACCTGTCCCACTGCAGCGCGAAGAAACGACCCACGCAAAAAGGAGCCAGAGTCGAGATGCATAAGGGAGGAAGTTAAGCACTCCAGCCGGTGAGAAATTTCTCTCGGGGAGAGTGAGTTGCATCACAAGAACAAACTTACAGCGTCCTTAATGCGAGCCAGACTCGACGGAAGGAAGTGTAACTGCAGAGGGAACAGTCCGAAATGAGAGAGCCGGGATAAAAGATGGTGCTAAGAGATTATGACCCTGACACACACGCGCGCGATGATTATTACCATGAATCAAGCGAGTCCTGGCGTTAATCAAAGCTCACAGCCGACAAAGTAAACGCTCCTTTCGAAGAACGTAATAAAACGTGAAATATCGCAAAGCGATGTGTATACTACTCTCTCCTGACGCCAGTAGGTCGGTTGAGCGCAAATATAAATTAATTGCCCCTCTCTCTCGATCAAACTGCAGCAGTCGGAGCTGTTCGTTAAACTCGGCCGGTTTTATTAAGTAGCATAAAGCGCGCAGCTGGCTTATACCTAATAAATGATAACTCGTCTCAAAGTGCGCAGCGAAGCTCGCGATATATTGCAATATATACGTGTATTCCGCAAGTTGACTGCTTTCTTTTCGAAATTGTAAACGGCTGCTTCTGTACTATACCATCTGGCGCGTAGATATCCTCGCGGGAGAGAGTTTGCGAGGTCGTAATGAAGAAAAGCGATTAAAAGCGTAATCAAGAGCTTTAACGGGCGCAAAGCGCGAAATAGCAAATGCGAAGCGACGAGGGCAGTATCCTGACTGGTGTGCTGCGGCAGAGACGATCGATCGCGACGCAGGACACAAAACGAAACCGCGGAATCGGGATTAGCATTTAGATATATACTGCCGGGCATAGCCGTGCGCTAATGCAATTGGCTGTGAATAGCGACGCGTGTCCGTTGACTGCTTGATTCGAACTTTGGGACGAATCAATGATTTATTACGTGTTATTATGATGTCTTCGCTGTGATATTCTCGATGTGTCAGAACTGATAATGAGCTGCTCGTGTGTGCTGATGCCTATCAACGAGTGTATATTTGCCTGATGTGGATGTGAATTAAAGTCTTGGCTTGATGATTCGTTGATTTCTTCGAAGTGATGTGAGATTTACTGTTGAAAACTTTCCTAATCAGACAACCGCAACATCCTGACAAAAAGTCGATAAGAGCGTCAGCCTAGTTGCTCAGCCGAGCGTGAAAATTGAGCAATTAAAACAACTTTCTTCTCAATTACTCGCGCTATACATAAATTTTCTTCCAAGGCTATCGACTGTCCGACCATCGCTCGAATGCAAAATTACAATTTAAAAAATCAGCGCACACGTCACCGAATAACAAATTAAGGACTCTATCTTTGCTTCTCGTACACTCCGGTCCTGGCAAAATAAAGCCCTTGAGGTACGAGCCGATTAATCGGGGAATTCGATCGAACCAGACGCAGAGAGCAAGAGCCAGAAGGCAGTTTCTGGTGTTGCGGTGTTACTGCTAAGACGCCCACTCTCTCTTCTCTGTCTCGTATTCCGACTAAATAATAGCGGAGCTTAGGCCCTCCGTTGAAGTGCTCGATAGTCCTTCGGCTGCGAGCGAATAATGGGCTCGTTCTCGAGGGCTGCGCGCGAGATGTTCGCGGCCCAGACGCCGTAATTGATCTGCGAAACGTAAAGAAGCTCCGGTGATTCTTATTCCCTGCCTCCAAGGTGTATACGGCTGCGTTTTCTTTGTCTCTCTGTTTGCCGTGGGCACACGGAGAAACACCGACTTTCGGTATAATTAGTGGAAGCTATTCGAAATGCTCGTTTGAGATATAAAGAATAGTATAAGTGCTTATGGTTATGTTATTATTAACAATCGTTTTATTTCATTTCAAAAAATTGGTATAAATCGTCATTTGACGAAGCAGACCGGGCCGATATAAATTAATAAACGATTCGCCATTTCACCTCATTTTTTCTTTGATCCGATGGCTGCGGATACAAAGGAGAAAGAGAGTCAAAAAGAAATAACCAATCAAGTCTGAACGCGATTATAAGTGGGTGATTGATTCTGATTGGCACCGAGAGCGTCGCGTCGTCGACGCAGCATCCGTTGGCTTCAAGTGTGATACATCGCGGTTTACCCGAGAAAAATTGACAGGCAATCCCATCGGTATCATTCATATTTCAAAGGACGCGTCGGCGGCGCGCTTTTTCCCCCCCGAAAAAAAGAAGAGAAATCGAAGAATAAGGCGAGGAACTTATATATACCGCGAAACAAGAAGCTGTCACTGAACGACACCTGATGGACGTTTCGTGTCACGTGTATATAGTGCAATTTTTACAGTACAAATAGAAACTATATGAAGTCGCAATCCGCGATGAAAGTTGAAATTAAACTGTCACAGGTTAAAGTTATACGCAAACCCTCGGCAGTTGTCGATCAGTCCGTTAATTGTTGCGATTGCCTTTTGCGTCTCACAGACGCGAGCCGATAACAACCGATTTTCAATCGACTATACAGTCCGCGCAACTGGAAAATTGAATCCAGCGAGTGTTTCGCAAACTGCAGCGATGCCCTGTAGCGAGAGAGAAAAACAATCACAGCTGAAATTCAAACGAAGTTCACTCGCGCGCGAATAAAAATCTCTTAGACTTTCGCACAAACATCGTCGTTTTCTCCCATGCAATAATCAATCGAAAAAAGTATGTCGATACGTGGAAAATCTTGCGGATATGCCCCGGTGTTAATTAGCACGCGTAATAATAATGAGCCCGAGAGAGAGAGAGAGAGAGAGAGAGAGAGAGAGAGAGAGAGAGAGCTCGTAGAATTGCGAGCGGCTCTAATAAGCGTGGTAACAATGTCACGGCCCGTCGCTGCGAGCACGTGGTGTGCGCCGTGAGGAGAGTTCTTTCACCGGAGGAATGAAATATAATTTAAAGTGAGCGCTTTTTTTCGAGCGGGAAACCTATTACCGCGAACGGAATGCTTCGCCCAGGAGAAATCGAGGAGAATGAGGTTTCGAGAGCGAGAATATTTTTGTGCTAACTTATTTTAATAGTCATCGTTTGATTATTTGTAGAAGAGCTTGTGCGTATTCCTGATCACGTGGTGCGATTCGATATTACACAAAAAGGCACAGAGGAAAGACAGCTCGATGATGAAATTCAGTGTCATTAAATGCGGTAGCCCCGTGGCAGACACAGAGAGAATTGCAGATCGAGAGAGGCGACCGATGGAAAGAGAGAGAAAGAGAGGTTATCAAACTTTGAGCCTCTGCGGTCATGCGTGATCGTGTCCGACGCTTTTCTGACGTGTATCCCTCGATAACATCAAAGGGCAAGGGCGAATTTCAATTACTACGAGCCCCTACCTCCAAACGAGCTGAAGAGAGAACTGCTGCGTGTATGTGCGAGCGCGCGGAGTTCTCGCGAATTAGTCGCTAATTTCACGGCTTGCAGCTGCCGGAATGGAACTTTTCGTTCTGCTTCTCTCCTTTCCCGCCGCGTACTTCCGTCAGGCTATTTATTTCTCGTAATTAGTCGTCCCCCTCTCAATTGCCTTGCGATTACATCATGCTTAGCGCTTTGAATTTTACTTTTCTCACTCCGCGTATTTGTGTGCTTTCGACAGTTCTATCAATTTTTCGAATTTGACGCGGTGTTTGTCGAAGCGAATAAAAACCGACTGCACTCGCACCGGTGTAATGCATCAAGAACGATTCGAAAGCAGAAAAGATCGGTCGATTCATTAGAGAAAAAAGAATCCATAAATTCGACGCGAACGTCCATCGCTCCCCGCAGAATAATACAGTCGAAAACCTCGCGCGCATATCAATCCCGTGCGATACACTCGCAAACACCCATCGACGCAGTCCCTCGCGTTGTCCCGGTGCGTATTATTGCTCCCGTCGCTCTCCTGCACTCGACTCGTGTCCAGCAGTGCCGCGCGCGCGATACAATATGAGACTGTCCATCACCCGTGGCGGCGGCGCTTCCATTTCGTTCCGGCGCTTTTCTCGCTCTTCTTTTCTTCGCTCCCGCCGCCACATTGCAGCTGCCATACAATTCCGCGCGACGCGGTGCGCGCGAGTAGTGTGAAAATCGAAAAAGCCGCTTTTGTACGCCTCTCTTGTGTAATCGCGATTTTCGGCCCCGTCCCGCGTGCGGCTTTTTTAACCCTTTTGCTCGCGCGGCTGTTCGAAATTGCGCCGTACACCTTTTTAATCTCTTTGATCAGTGCATATAGTATACCGATGCTCGTTAATTATCAAATCGAGCAGTGCAAATATAACCGTGGAGTATGAATCTTTCTTAATGTAGGCGTATACATAACGTTGCTCTTCATATTCGCGATATTTAAACGACTGGTAGGTATAACTACTGTGGCAGCCGATCGATTCTTGTACACACACATGGACACGGTGCAATTGATACGACCAATTCCAGGCATGAACCGTTCGTTCGTTTGCTCGTTTAAATGAGCGTCGAAAAAAGGGCCGCTGGATCGTAAAAAAAATCCTCGTCCAACTAGCGCGGAGAGTTTATACGGCTACGTTCGTTTGGATTTTTTGATTGGAATGTCGAGAGGTTCGATGAAAAATACGCGCGCCGCGTGTACGTGTGTGTACTATGGCGCGCGCGTCGTCGGGATAATTCCGTTGGGCGCCAATCGAGTTTCCGCACCTGCGTCTCGTCCTTGTTTTTTGCCTCGCGGCCGGCAAATTAGCCAAATCCGAAGCGCACGAAGGGATCGAAGCAGATGCGACGGGCGGAAAAATTCGAGGATCCACGTTGGGAATTTTTAACGAATTCGCCTCCTGCGGACCTTCTTATCGAGAGAGAGAGAGAGAGAGAGAGAGAGAGAGAGAGAGAGAGAGAGAGAGAATTTGATGTTTTTCGTGTGTGGTTGAAGTTCTTTTTATCTGATTCATTATATTTCTGAAAACACACGTTCTCCACAGCAGTACAAATCAATTGCTCGAGCACTCGAGACCCACCCGACTCCAAACTTTATAACAACACGAAATCAGCAAACTCCGCAACCCTCGTCCCTAAAAATTACCCCAACGCATCTCTGCTCGCGAATAATCAACGTCTGCACAGCGCGCCCTGCGCAAAAATCCGCGAAAAAGTTTAATAACGGTAATACCCCTCCGCATCCTCGCAGACGCTCGCGCGCTTTTAGTTTCCTTTCCGCGGCCGCCATCCGCAGCTTGTTATCGAGATTTCTTTGTTTGAAGAAGCGGCCTCGGAAAATTACAGTACTTACCCCGCATTCTCAGCCTCGTCGTCCGTCTCACTCTCTCCTCCTCCTCAAACTCTCTCTCTCTCCCTTGGCATTTTTTTTTCATTCTAGCGGTGCGTGTGGCTTTTTTGCGCCCTCCTCTACTTGCGTTTCCTTGCTCGCGATTATAAAGTCACTCTCCGCATCTGCGTGTTTTTTGCTTCCTTTGTCTCTCTCGAGGCTGCTGCTGCGCCTATTGTCTCTGTCATTTTCGAGTCTATACTCTTTTCTCCTCTTCCTGTGCACGCTCCGCGAGTTTCCTTCGCTGTTCTTCGGGAGACCTTTTAGTTTTTTTTTTCGTAAAAACGCTCGAGTGACTCTTGCTTGTACCGATTTTCATTCCTCGGGTACGTACACATGGTAAATTTTTTCAAATATTAAATTCAACATCTCGGTATACACTTTTCTTAAAATTCATTAAAAGTCCCGCAGCGCTTCCCGAATCAATTTACTCCCTTGCCGAGTCTCGAGATCATCAGCGTCGCACACACTCCTCCAGCAGGTATAACCCGGGGCCTTCAGAAATCGCGTGTCGACGAGCACTCGACATTACGGGCAATTTTCGCGCGTAACCACCCGCTGCGAGGTGTGAAAGCTTGTAAAAATTTTCCAAAAAGGAGGACGCCACTAATGCTTCCTCCCTGCCTGTATACTATCACCGGGCTGAGCTTTATCATCGGATTACCGCGCGGTGCGCGAGAGTCGACGATATCGCAGTTTGTATAAGCAGGAGCTCCAGGCGGTTTCGCGCCTTTTGATGCGCGCAGCGCGCGAGCGAGTTAACTGTATCGGAGAATAGTCGAGTCACGTCGCGGAATTTGCCCGCAGTGGGAGAATTTGAATTTCCCGCGCGTTGTTGAAATCCCCTCAGTTTGCGTACACGGGATAGTTCGATTGATGGGCAGGTTGTCGATGGGAATTTCGAATTGGAGAGAGAGATGCATCGATACTTTGCGTAATGGCTCGATTGAAAATTCGCTGTAATATTGTCTCCTATAAACACTTTCAAAATCCTCTCGACAAACCGTACAGCTTTTCCCACGAAGCTGCTGCAAAATCATCCCATCTCCATATCTCGACTCGCCGAGAGTATCCCATCAGTGCGAGTGGAGCTGAACTCCGGTGCATTAGCGCGGAGCCATCCGAGGAAGCTCCTGCTGCTGCGATCCCTTTATACTTACGCTTGCGCGCGCGCGCGCGAGAGAGAGAGAGAGAGAACAGCCAGCGAAAGTGAAAGGCCGGCAAGAGCATGGCCGGGACTATATATGCGATCCGGATCGCGTTTAGGTGAGGACGAGATTGCTCCTGCTATAATTAATGCGGGCCGGCCGACCAGCTCAATTTATAGCCCCGACTCGCTCTCGCTCTATGTAGCTGTGTATGCAAACGCGTGTATGCACCTGGGCCCCGAGCGTCGCGGAATTGAAACAGGAATTGCTATCCGGTGTATGTGTGCACGTATTCTGATTTATCATGAGACTCTCGCTGGGACTGTACAGGTTTACTCGAGATGCTGCTATCGTTAGCGGAAGCTATGGCTCTGATTTTTCAAGTTTCTCCGAGGAGACGATGCAACGTTTGTCTGCAGTCTGGACTATTTGAATTGTTGTTATTTTCTCGAGAAATTCCGTCTCGCGACTCCCGCAGTAGCGGAAGGTGAACAAACACAAAGCAAAGGCGTATCAAAGGCAGAAGGATAATCAGAAGACCTCAGAGCTCTAGGCGCGTTTAATGTCCGGAGATGAAAAAGTGTAGCCGGTCCAAAAATTTCGAGAAAAGCAGCGCTAACGAGAGGAAAGAAACATTCCCCAGGCTGAAAAGTACACGCACACACCGTCGGAATTTTTCATCGAGCGCAATCTCTCTTCGTTATACACTGTGTATATTCACGGACGAGAAAGGGCGAGACGCACAGAGCGAGGTCTACGCTGTCAAAAGGACTGGCGGTGGTGTACACGGAGGAGAAAGAGAAATGGATGCAAAGGGGACATGGAAGATGGCAGAGGAGATAAATTAGTGCGCGATAGAGAGACGCGGATCAAAAAGATGCGATAGATACGTGTGTATGCTATTGTAAATAAACATTGCGAGCGATGCATCAAACCTCCGTGCGAAAAAATCCCAGTGAAAAATGGCCCCCTGATTTCACTTTGAAATTGAGAGAGAGACGCGCGGCGCGGGAAAAAAGAGCAGAAATACACTGCACACAGAAGAGTATAGCGAGTTTGATAGATGTCGAGAGAGGGACAAGTACAGAGAAAAAGGAACGAAGACGAAGGATCGCCGGCACAACAACAACAACAATAACGCGCGGATGCGAAATGTTTGCATGAAAGCGCGAGGGCGAGAGACGGGCGTAATTGTTGGTAATGAAAATTTATGGAGATGCCCGAGAGGTCGAGCAATCGAAAGCTCGGCGGCTGCGAAGAGGAGAGTAAAGCAAAAAAGAATATCGAGCTTGAAAGGGAAGAGACGCGCATGTTTGATTGTACGTCTCTAACAAACGAGCAGAGAGAGAGAGAAAAAGGTATCGCACTGCCCGTATCTTCCGCGTTCGTTTGATAAATGAATCCCTGATTGGGTGACGATTAATTGGCGCGCCTTTGACGCCCGCACTCGTGTGTAAATGCTTTTGAATACGTCGAAAGTTACATACGAAGCTAGAAAAATAAGCGAATTTCAAGTCGCAACCGAAATGATTGCAATGATTAGGACACACGAGAGGGAGAATGAATGGACGCTTTGTGCGGGACTCTGCGGGTGGTTGACGCGGCGGCGCCAAGCGTCAGCCGAAACTTGCCACAGACGACAGGCTCGAACGCTATCTCGCCGCAATAACGCTGTACGCACGCAACTATATACGTGCGGAGCCGAGGACAACAGCCCCGAACTCGGCAGCGGCGGCAACCCTTGTGTGCGCGCGTCTGCGTCGTTTCTTTCTTTCCTTATACTTTTTCCCTCCCGCTGATGCCGCGTTTCGTTTGACGAATGAAAGCGTGCCTGTTATCTCAATTCCGTATTATTAAACGACGACGGTTTGTAAAATAACGGCGATGAATCGTAGCCTACGCGTTATACAATTACGAGCCATCGCTCGTCGTTTCATCCCCGCAGTAAACTAATAGCGAGTTTATCTCTTATCCCCAGATGCAGCAGTCGCCTACTACTATAATAAAAAATGGTCGCATTTTACTCCCGGCAAATAAATTATTGCGGCAAAATCGGTCGCGTAGCATCTCTATCTATTCCTCGCCCGCGCTGCAGCGCCACCCCTTCTCTCTGTATTTCTACAGTTGCGACTTTTGCCTTCTCCCTCGGCAGCAGCCCTTGATAGACCAGTCACGTGTACGGGAAGAGATAAGACTTTGCCGACGCCGTGACGGACAATGGGGTTCGCTCTCTGTCTGTCTGTGGTGCGGCTGGCAAAGACGCGGTGATTCGCGATAAGAGAAACCAGACGTGTCACTCTAATCGTTCGATTCTGCTGCGGGGGTGTCGCTGTTTGATTAAACGCCCGCACGCGCTTTTTTCCACGGGCTTACGAAACAGACGATGTGGGCGAACGATTGTCCTCCGTGTTGGAGAGCGTTTTTGGGATCCTTTGTTTGCAGGCTTTTGTCACGCTAGATCGTCCGAAATTTAGTTGGATTATGCCGAAAGCGTGATGTATACGCGTCCGTGATCATATTATAACTGCGCTATCAGCTGTAGGTTTCACTTAGCGGAATCACCGGCCTGACAGTCGTCGTCTGAAGACAATAACATGAACCACCCAGAAACTATTACCTACACACACTCGCTCCGGCACATCACTTGGCACGAGGCTCACGTAAGAGCCTGATGACATCACGTCTTGACTAAATACATATTCGAAATCGCCGCTCGCGAGTGAAAAAGAGAACTGTTGCATAGCGACTCTCGGCGGCGGCGGCGGCGGCCTTATCACGCTCTCATCAAATTCCAACTGCCACTCACAGAAGCGGCTGTTTTTTATCTTTCTCTCTTTTGCCGGGAGGAAGAGGAGCCGAAGTTAAAGGATGACTTTCCCTGTTCCTTTCAGCTTTTTGCTCCCGTCGCATAAGTGGGCGAATTGTTCGCAAATCTGGAGTTTCTTCCGCACTGCTGCTCGAAAGTTTGGACTTTTTTTGCAGCATTGTTTGAGTAACTAAATGAATACTTTTTTTCGTGAATTCGCGAATATGCGCATGAAGATCCTCCTCGGGATGAGAAACATCGCTTGAAGGGGTCAGGTTAAATATTTACGTCGAGTTTAATTTACCATGAATTAACGTACGTCTTCATTTCGTATCGAGTCATCGTGATGAAAATTAAAGTTTCCTGAGAATACTTATATAACAAAGTAAAAGATTAGGATTTTCAGGGAAAGCCAAGCTTTTGTTAAAACTACTTTGCGCGAAAGTTCGGCCTCGGCTCGAGGTTAAGTGAAAGAATAAAGCGTGGACCCCACGGATCACTGGAGAAAGTAAAAGGATAACGCGTTCCATCTCAAAGGACTTAACGAAATCCTCTCATCCGCGCGTCCATTTGGCTTGAGCCTTCTTTTCTACATTTCGCCGCACACTCCGCGGTAATGTTTCTTTTTTTCCTATTCGGTCTCCCTCTCAACCACGCGCCGTATGCCTTTTCCCGCGACGATGAGAGAATATTCAAGTGTGACATTTTCAGCGTTTTGTCGCGACACTTTCACGAGTGATTTTTCAATATTTGCGCTGCCAACAGCTCCGATAACGATGCATAATTCCATCGTCGCGTTGACGTGAATACGCGTCGCGGACTTTAAATATGCAAGACTCATCAGTCGCGCGGCTCGAGTATAAAGGAACAGAAGGAAGAAGTACAAGAAGGGGGGCATGAGATTGAAGAGAAGCGGGCGGCATCACAGAGAGAATCTGAAAGAACCGTAGGGCTAATTAATCGGCTTCGAAGAGACCTGCAGGCACGATCTATACCGGCCAATTAATTAAGCGTTCAATTTAGATTCTATCTCACGAGAAAAAGTGCGCGAGGCCCTTCGTTTCACACACAGATTCGATGGTTTAGACTCGAAATAAAGTTTTAATGCGTTGTTTAAAAATAGATTCTAAGAAGATTCATTTACTAATCATTCGATTTATTTTTTGTTGCAGGTGAGTACAATCAATCATCCCAGGATTAAAGCCGTAAGCTCTCTAACATTTTCATTTCGATTCGCGCTACAAACGAGTCGCATCGATCAGTGCAAAAAGCTACGGATTCATGCTGCGTAATGACATTAATTAGTGCTTCTCCGGTTTCTCCGATACGCCGCATCTGGTTTTTAGGCGACGAGTCTCGTAATTATGCCTGCGAGCTCTAAATAGCTCTCGCGTCGGATTTGTTTTGCTCGTGCGAATGACACGTGTATGTATAGTGTACATGCGGGTGCCGGAAACTAAAGCTGCTGCTGGTGCTGCAAAGTCATCTCGGGAGAGAGAAAAGGCAATTACCTTCCGGACAGGTTGTATACAGCGCACTTTACAATGTGGACCTTTGACAAATTTACGGACTTTTACTCGAGGTCAGTGTGCCAACCGCTCGCGATCGCTTCGCGATTTCATTGAATCATTCGTTCGCAAATTACCCTTTTTTCCAACCGACACTCATTTGCATCAGTACAGACCTTGACTATTACAACGGCCAAAAAAACTCTCGACGTACTTACATCTCCGATAAATTTTTAATACCACTCGCTAGTGCACATAACCCAGTCGTATTTTTACACGCAAAAGAGAAAACAACAAAATCATTCATCCGCGCGCACTCGTCAGATTTATACTACCCGTGCGTTGCTCCGTTATACAAAAAGAGAGAACAATCCCGTAGAGCTCGCCGAACAATTTGCCGGGTAGTAAAATTTTTACTCTCCCGCGCCGACAAATTATAGAACTTTTTGACGAACCTGCGCGCTCAGAGCCTCACCTGCCCCGGCCAGGAGAGCATCTCTCTCTCTCTCTCTCTCTCTCTCTCTCTCTCTCTCTCTCTCTCTCTCTCTCTCTCTCTCTCTCCCGTAGAAAGACCTAAAAATAAAAAAGCTCTCGCGTATCGTCGTCGCGCGCGCAACAAGCTGCTGCAGAGGGGAAAAGAGGAAGAAGAAAAAAAAATCGCCAGAGTTTCGCTATGTGCGAGAACGTATATAAGAACGTGCGCTGCGCGCTTGCAGTAGAGAGGAGAGCGCGTCGCGCCGACACGATCCTTTTTCTCCCGTATAAGTGGAAACGGAGCGGCTTTACGAGAGCCGCGCGCGCAACTTTTCTTCGGCAGCGGTAATGAGGGAGAAAACTTTACGATCGTGAAAGTCCGACGGTTATGTTGTTGCGAGAAAGAGTTAGAGAGACTTTGAGCGCACGCATTCCAAAGTTTTCGGGACGACGCGCGACTGCTGCTGCTATAAGCTGATAGTCGGTCAAGAGCGAGGTCGAGAGTGTGTTGTATGGATAGTGTGTGCCGTTGGCTTTGGTTTATCGAGCGGGAGAGAGGATGCTGAGTTTTTAATCGATTGTTATTGGGAGATTTGATTATGGAAAGTTTCTAAAAATATAACGATGATACTTTATGCTACAAGTTATAAATTAAAACGAATAAAAGTCGAATCGATGACACTCTTTAATAGCCATAGCGGCGCAGCAGCAGCATATCTTAAAATGTATGAATTAACAACGAGAGCTTTTACAGCATAATAGCGTCTTGCATTAATCGCGACACGCTAAATGATCTCGCAGCGGTAGCCGTAACCATCGTCAGAACGACCCACTTGCCCGGCTCCACGCGAATCATCAAGCGCATCAGCGCGACCGAATCTCCGGAAAGAGGGTCACGAAATGAAATTTCGGCGCGCACTATTTCCAGCCGAGTGAATTTAATTAAGTCGATCTCGCGCCGCGCCGTCTTCTTTCCTCTTTTTTTCTTTCTTTCGACGGAGCGATTTTTTCCTCCTCTTGACTCTGGTGGAAGCGTCAATTCTTCGCGTCGCTGCTCCGCTGGATGCGAGAATGAGAGAGAGAGAGAGAGAGAGAGAGAGAGAGAGAGAGAGAGAGAGAAAGACACGAGAAATGAATTAAGAGCGGCGTTGATCTGAGACTTTGGGACGAGTTCGGTTTGATTGTCGCGAGGTTTTTGGTTAAAAGAAGGAGAGATTTCGCTACAGATGAAGCCATTAGTAGGCATACGTTAAAAAGTTGAAAACTAACGGTCCATCCTTAGAGTTTGCGGCTTTATCTGAATTTATCTCTAGCGCGAGAAAAGCGCTGACTCGGCGAAGAAGAAGGAGCTGGATTTTCGCATAGCCCTTAAAACAACCGCTAGAGTTGTCTCTCCATACACACATACACGCGAAAGTTTCCCCATCGAGATGCGCCGAGCACGCGATAGAGTGCATATATAGCTGCACTTAAGGCTCTCTCTCTCACGATTTACACGAATTAGCGGACTCGGAACTACGAAGTCTCGCTCACGACTCTCTCTCTCTCTCTCTCTCTCTCTCTCTCTCTCTCTCACGTGTATAAGGCACTATTTCCTGCGTGCAAATTTCGTTCTATTCCTACACTCTCGTGCGCGAGTACGAGTTTACACAGCTGAATTTCCTACACACGCGAGGACGTCTCTCGCCGCAGGTGTCCGCGTGTATATACCCACTACGATATATACGCATCGCATTTGCATCGGCCGATGACTCACTCGCGGACAATCGAGGTTCCCGTATCCTGTGGATTAAGGCTATTAATTAGAGCCGAGGGAGAGAGTGCGAAAATCCGCCGCGTGTATGCGCAGTCGATGTCTCTCGCGCTTGCGCTTATCGAGGATCGCTGGTGATAAATCGTTAGCGTATGTGTGTGTACACGGAGAGATTGTATGACTTGTCGGGGATTTTTTTCCGGTTCGGGGGATACCTATATAATAAAGAATTTCGCCGCTGCTGCTGCTGAAACCTTACGCCGCCAAGCGGAGAAGGTCAGGGCTTTGAACTTTGAGCGCGCGGCGAAGGTTCGGCGACTCTTTTACGCTGCAGATGAATTATCGCGACTGTTATTGCGGGAGGTAAGAGCTGTGTGTATCGGCTTCTGGATTCTTTATCGTGTGTAATATCGGGGATAATCGTATCGATTAAGTGTATGCGTCTCGATTCATTGAAGTGTCAGGTAAGGCTTTCGATAAGAGAATTACAAATGTCAGTATACGTCATAGCAAATGCAAAGCGCGCAATTCTCTGCGAACAGCTCTGAAAGTATATACTGTGGTACGAATACCTTCGTTACCATCGGTAACAGAACCTACATCCACTCAGCGGGTACTTAACTGCTGCGGTAGCCTTTCGTCCGCTCGTGCAACTGACTCATCCCCCTGTCAGCACAGATGCTTCCTGAATTGTCTTTCTTGCTTTGCAGGTGTCTTCTTGTGAGCGATATCACTTTTAATGTTTAAAGGGAAGTGAGTCATAGGTGTTGGTTTTACAAAATTATAAAACCTCGATAACTTCTCATAAAAAACCTACATCAACCACGATCAACAAATCCAACATCTCCCCTCCTGCAATTTACACCGGTCGTCGGCGCGTTCCAAATCGCCGACAATTAATCCCAGCCATATTCCCGATTTTTCCTATCCAACATACATCAAGCCTTTCACCGCCCGCTGTACACCATACACTCGCGTGTAATTTATGCAAATCTCCTCCGCGCGCCTCTCTCTCTCTCTCTAAAAGCGCACCTCCTCCGTCGAGTCCAATGAAAGAAGACGCCGCGGCTACGAAGCTCCCGCGTGAGAAGTAATCGCGGCGGCGGCAGCGTATCGAAAGCGAGAATACGAGCTGCACTTGCTGAGCGTCTATATTTATCCGTATACGTACGGCGCTGATTTACAGCGAAACGTGCGCGGCAGAGGCCTAGACTCTATATACCCGCACACGTGCAAGTCGTGCCGTAATTTGTAGAACAATTATAGAGAGCGCGGAGCTCGTGCGCTTGAGCTTGCGCTTGCGTATATATATAGGGATGTTGCCGCTGTGTCTACCTTTTAAGGAAAACAATTACCTGCAATAACACGGCACTCGCTCTCTATGTGTAGCGATATACTCGGCGGTGTGTAACAGAGTCATGCGCATGCGCAGCTCGAGAGAGAAGTCACGCGAATGAAGCTCATTAATTGCGTTGTACTCGCCGCCAAAGCCAAGGTCAGACCATGGCGCGTATTAAACTTGGGATTATGCACGCGCCTTCGCTACCGCTTCCTCCTCCTTTTTCTTCCTCAATAGAGAGTTTGTTTTAACCTCCAACCATTTCGAATGTCCTCTCGTTAAATTACGGTATTTTCGAACTCCCCGCGACGAGTACACATTTTAATCGGACTCCAATATCGCCGGCGAGTACATAAAGATTCAACGCTGAATTATCCCTCGATAATCGAATCTTTTGAAAGCGAGGAAATTTTCCTTTCATCGCGCCAGCTCCGTTCAATCCAGCGTAAAAAGCTGCGGGGAGAGCTTTTTTCCCAAACAGCGGCAATTATCCCTCGTCGCGAGAGCAGTTTTCCCGGCGACTTTGAATTCGTCGTACCGAGCCTGTTGCCATAGTGCTTGTACAGTAGGAAGGAACGCGTTAAGCGCTCCCTACGGACCGACACGATTCCTCTCCCACGCAAGCGCGCGACGCGATGTCTGGCTCATTAGGCATTCCCTCAGTCTATAGCAGAAGATGCGTGGATAATGTAGCCGTGTGTGTGCGAGAATCAGTGAGTCTCACCTTTGCGAAATCGTTCCAGAGCATCGCGCCGGAGCTAACCAACTCGGCTATATACCGCGTATAAGTTGCATTATTATCTCGATGCGCTCGAGTGGCTGTACGCGTTTAATCGGGGTATTCTATTAGAGGGTCGCGCGCGGTTGTACAACCCTTTTGATTAAGAAAACGCGAGAGTCGTAAGGAACATCGTCGCTAAAAGAAAGGCTGATTCCCCCGGCGGTGATCGCGTAATAATCGCTTATTCCTTCATAAGCGAGGCCCAAAGCCGCACGACGAGCAACTGTGTGTAGAAGGGACATCGCGAGGAATGGCATAACGCGCGCTCTCGTCTTACCAGGATGCGATTATCTTAATGTCTACATCGCGAAGGGCTGAGCTCTCCCTTGAAAGCTTCTTTTCTTACTGCTTATACTTACGCTTCCTTTGTGCGCTCTCGGCCTCCTCCGCGCCTCGTCGTCGGCTTTTTCTGCGGTTATGTGCGTGCGCTCTGATGCTTTTATTTTCGAGAACCCTTTTCCCTTTACTTTTTGCGCTGCGCGTGTGTGTCCGTGCCTTCGCTTTGGGGATAATAGGAGAATATTTTGTATACGATACTTGCGCGTGTGTGTGAGAAAATCATCGCAATTTCATATCGTCCACTTTGAGGACCACAAGCTCCTGCCTAAATTCCTCTCTCCTTTCGCCATGACGAGACGAGGTCCTATAAGACTTTACGTGTCACTTGTCGTGTCGACCACCGCTGCGCCTTCAGACGGCAACGTGATATTCGGGACGTTGTACCTGTGTGATATCAGGTTGACTCCGCCGTTTGCAAATTACTCTAACAGCAGCGACAGCCCTTGACGAAAAGCTCGAAAAAGCAGCGTTTTCCTCCTCGACTAAGGATGAAAGAAAGAAGGATAATAACGAATGGCTTGTTTAATCAGCAAACTCGCAATGATCTCCTTCTCTCTCCCGCAGCTCCGCATACGCATACTCCGGCTTTATTCAATTAAATTTTACAGTCGGCCGCGGCAATTTTACGACTGTGCGTATACAGACCGCGGAGCACACGCGTATCTAGAAAAGAGTCGAGAGAGAGAGAGAGAGAGAGAGAGAGAGAGAGAGAGAGAGAGAGAGAGAGAGAGAGAACGTTAGTTTTAGAAAGCCGCGCGATTGTCGGTAAACAGGTTTAATGATGATGCGCTCCGGTCTGCGCCGGGAAATTTTTACTGCTTATTAAATTTTGACGGACTGCTGCGCTTCTTATCTCTTATCTAGGCACACGGACGATTGTTACTGCAGATTAAACTCCCTGTACGTGTGCATGTGTGTAATTTTTTCCACAGGCTGCTGCTTTTTTGCAGCTGCACACACTCTTTCATTAGAAGGTCTCCGCGGGCGAGGATACACTTTACGCGTAGTTACTTTCTAATTACAGTATTTGCCTCTGCGCAATTCATTCCTTGGCTTTTTTCCTCCCCGCCAGCATTTTCCAAACGGTCCTCTAATCACCCAGCAAGCAGCCCATTACTCTCTCTCTCTCTCTCTCTCTTTTTACCGGAAAGTCCTCGAAATTCGTACGCACGTCTCTTTCTCTCTCTGCCTTGGCGATAAACACAGTCCTCCATACACTCGGCGTCAGTCCACTCGCGCGAAATACGCGGAAGTGTCGCTCTATACGCTGGTCCCGCGCACCACTTCACTCGGCGTATCTGTCACTGAGGTCGACGCGGCGGCGGCGAAACAAAAAAGAGGATCGCGGCCCTTATCTGCCGTCTCTCCCTCGTATAAGTCATTGCAAGAGCGAGACGGAGAGCAAAAGGCGGAAGCCGACGAAAACGAAGATGAGAGCTCGCGGGGCCTCTCGTGCCTGTACACACCGTCCGCGCGGGATAATGGAGGGAAGCCCTCTCTCTCCTCGTCGATTGCCAGTAATTTACGCGGACGAAATAGCCGGCGATGCTGGAGATCGTTACGTGCCGCCGCCGCCGTCGTGAGAGAGAGAGAGAGAGAGAGAGAGAGAGAGAGAGAGAGAGAGAAAGGGAAAAGCCGCCCCCTGAAGGTACCTTTTCTTTTACCCTTCGGAGAGTCGAACGCTCTCTCGCAGAACTAATCTTTGTAATCATCTTCTCGGGAGAGGGAGAGAGAGAGAGAGACAGCCTGACTGCTGGGACGATCTCTTCCCGGCGCTTGACGTTTACGAGATTTTTGAGCAAATATTTAACTGCGCAGTGCGTCTAGCTTTAATAACTCACAATTTTGAGTCCAACTAGAATGATTATCATCGCCTTTTCTTTTTCAAAGCCTTCTGTCTTCTTCTTTCATCCTTTTGTCCCTCACTCGTTACTTCCTCGCTCTTTGCAAGCAGTCGACTCTTCTTTCCATTTCCGCCCGAGGATATTTCCCTGTCTGTTGACTTAATGAAATAATTGCGTCGGCGCGCGCATTTTAAAATCGCAGCTATCCTTCGGCGTTTTCGCTTCGGACAAGTACGAATTATCCGGCCCCTAGCTGTTGACTCGCTCCTCTTAATGATGCGCTCGATCATTTTAATTATGCCGCCGAGCCTTTCGTAATATAACTTGCAATTTTTACAGTCGAACTTTTTTTTTGTTATCATCACACAAAAATAAAACGCCGAGCTCCAGCGACTAATTAATCCGCGACGCACATCTTGAGCTATACTCGAGGAGGAAGAATGCCGAGGACGTCAGAAAATTCGAAAATCTCCAGGGTCGCGCGCACCTGTTTCTAACGAGGCGAAAGAGGGGGAGAGAGAAACGTTAATTCGAGAGCGGAGCAATTCGGTCCTCTGGCATCCAAGACATAGCAGTCCCACGACGGAAGAATGCCGAGTCTGCTGCAGAAAGGATGTCGGGTATTTTTACGCGTCTTCGATATAAAAAAGAGAGGAAAGCATAGACGCGACAATACATCAGTCCGAATTGCGCGACGGTTAATCGGATTAATCGGGGCAATTCGCGCGATTGCGGCTAATTGTACTTTGTCCCCCCGACGTCTCTTTCTGGCTCTGCGGAGCAGTTGTTACTGTACCTTATACCGGCGGACACTTTGATGAAGAGCCGCGAGTGTGTTTGCCCTCGAGTCTGGCTTTAATCGAACGGCCTGTGCACTCTCGAGGCGGAATGTGTCGTGTGAAAAAATGAGCGCCGGATATTGCGATGATCGAAGACGCTGCTTAATTTTCTCTTAATCGGGAGCGAACGACTCGTTTCTTTGTTCGACAAGCCGGCGTTAATCACTCGACATACACAAGTCCTAAGAATAATCCACATACAAACATAAATTCAAAACAAGCCTCTCGTCCGTGCAAAAAAAGAGCGCAGACCGTATATACACCTTCCAGACTGTCGGCAAAAAGTACAGAGAGAGGGGAAAAAGCGATCGAACATTGTTTCGAGAGGCGCCTTTGTCTTTTCAGAGTGGCAACCCTCGGTATACCAGCAGCGGCGATATCGAACGCACGTGCGTCGAGTTCGACGATGTTATAAAGTAGCGAACAATGGCGTGATAAGGTGGCGAGCTTGTCGCGCCGCTGACAAAATGAAGATTTACGCTCTCGGACGATATACGTATGTAGCACCTATCTCTCGAGCTGACCTTCCCGACTGAAATATTTATACAGAAAAGTCTAAACTGCCGGGGAGCAGTGACCTTGTGTGTGCAACGATCGCGATAGTGCTTTTAATTTTAATTCCGCTGCATTTGCATGGCGACGACTGGCTTTATCGTGTATGCAGTACTATATATATAGGTGGAGCGCAGGCATTTACCGCTGCCGTGATTTGCGCGATTTCCTTCGCTTTTAGCAGAAAACGCGGCGCAGATGGGACAGGTGTAATTTGCGTATTTACTCGAGCTCTTATGCGCTTTTTCAAAAGCTGTATACACTCGATCCTGCTCTTATATATACCCGCGTTTCAGTTTAATCAATCTTATCTCATTTACACAAATTAAACGCAAGCACTTCTCCTTTGTGTGTTGCACAGGTGAATGTGTGTGCGTCGCGCTTAAAATTTACAGCCGAGAGATCGTGTGCGGCGCTGCTGCATCATAAGTGAGTTTTTGCAACGCGCGCAATAATGTACGTTTCCCCTCAGGGCGGCTGCTGGATACACACCGTCGCATCAGACCCACATATCGCCGCGCGAGGAAACTTTTAATTCGAAAGTGCCTCTCTCTCTCTTGCCGCAAATTGCCTTTTAATAGGATTTTAATCGAAAGTTTTCTCTTTCTCTACTGTATAGCAGTTGAATTAAGCACTTGTCACGGTGGCGCTCATTATAAGTTTTTCGAAGCGAGTCGATCGAAAATTCGTTAAAATACTTGCCCGCGAGAATCGATATCGATCGATCCCCAGCTGCAGATGAGTGCGCGGCGGGATCCAATTAGAGCAAAAACTTCATTAATTCGCTCTAGCTTGATTTTTCCTTTTGGCGAACTCTTGCGCATAATAGTACCGCGCGCACACGCGACCATTAATCAGCGGAATGAAGCACGGCCCGCGCACGAAATCGCTCTAATCACTCACGCGGATAGAGACGGTCTGTGTATGTGTGTGTGCGTGTGTGTGTGTGTGTATTCTGTATATAAACAATTTCTCCGCCGCCAGAAGCAGCAGCAGCAGCGCCGATGAGGATTTCCAGAGTTCGCGGACCCGGCGGGGCGCCTTGGTTTGTCCTCGGCCCATCTGGACTGTACTGCGGTGTGCTGTGTGTGTGTAGAGAGTGAGAACAGGGGGAGAGAAAGTACAAAACGCAAACGGCGGCTGGAACAAAGGGCGAGACCCGCCGGCTGATATCATCCTGAGGGCGAGGGCCATAATCGCGTGAGCTTGTGTATATCTCCGCGTCTCTCGACGAGGTGACACCCACGACTTCGGTTAGCGTCGCTGACAATTACGCGAGACGCCATTTATCTCGGAACTTCGTTTGCACTCGTCGCGCCATATAGAAGTTCGTTCGATTGTCGATAAAAAAATGCCCTTCCTTACATCCCCCTCCAACACAGCGCACATCGGAACCCTGATTCCGTTTTCCTCGCTAATTCTATTCCCCGCACCCACACAGCGCTGCGAGAAGCTAATAACCGCGTCGGTGAGCTTTTCGCAACCGGCTACATACTGCGCGCGGCAGTATAATTCGATTGCGATGCGCGCGTTAGTGCATCGCCAGCCTCGAAACGATGAAGAATTTATGGGATTGTTTTGCTGATTGCCGGCGCTCGCGCTGCACCGGCTCAAACACACCGCCGCCGCGATGGAAATGACTTTTAATGAATGGGAAATTCGGGGCTGGTCCGCCGCTTTGTTCACAGCGCTTTCGCGTCCAATTTACAGCGGGAGATTACAATATACGCGCGCGTATGACTGCTTTCGCGGTGTGTTAATATTCCGTTACTACGGTGTGTGCATTCGAATAACGTTTGACGGGAGAGTGAATCTGCTTTCGCGATTGTTATTATTATATTGATCGATTGAGAGAGTCAAATAATCCGATAATCGCCGAGCACAAAAGTGCAGTCTATGAATCGAGTTCGCATATAATATCCACAAAGCTCCTTCTTTATCGTAATTAAAATCATCGGAACAAAGCGATTTCGCGGCGAAGAAGGAAAGCCATTATTCCGGATGAGCGCCTACGTCAAACATCTTTCCCTCGTTAACGGGACCCCCACGCACACACATAGTGGAAGTTCGCGCAGGGCAAAGTTTTCGGCTGCGCTGCAGAATCAGCGAAATCGTCCCGGAAGCCAATGGCAGCGCGAGCTTCTTTGAAGTCAATAATAGAATCGGCCGAGTATTATTCCTGCGCACACGGGCTCTCTATACTTAGTCCGCTTACGGCCAAGTTTCCCTCTCGCAGCATTAGCAAAACAGTTTTAATCAAAGTAAACTCACGGAGGCGTCGTCGCGTCGCCGTAGCTCGACTGTGTCTTCTGCCCCCCTCCCCCTTGTCGTGTATTTAACGTGTACCTGTGTATAGGTGTATGTGTATGATATACTTTTGGTGTATATGTAATAGCTTCTGCGCCTTCCGGCAGAAGCGCCGGAGCGAGTTTGCCGGCGTCGTCTCTCTTTTGTCTTCTGGTGCAGTGGAATAGGTTCGTTCCCTGCTGCGTGTATACAGCCGAATGTTTCGCACGTTTCACACGAGATTTCAACTTTGTATACACGCTGGTGTATTCGTTACAGCAGCAGTTTGCTAGATGCGGTTGTAGTTTGTTATTATAGTTTTTGATACGAATTTTCGTCCGCACGAGTTGTTATCGTTTAAATAACGCAGTATATGCGCGCATCGATCTTCGCACAGAGGAAATATTTCTGTTTGAAATTAGTTCCACGTGACGCCCTCGATTTCAGTGTCGAATGCTTCCAGCCGCTTCATAGCTGCTGGCTTTGCCTCGTAATTGTCGTCCCAGTGGTACAACGCTAGGAATTTTCATTAAATTACCGTGTGCCCCGGAATAATTTCTCGAGATTTCTAACGCCCCGAAATAAACAAGGACTTTGCGTCTAAAACCCCCTTCGAGATGCCGTCTTGCTGATCCTTAAAATGAGCGCAAGGCTTCCAAATTTTATCCACACAAAATTCTCATATTGAACGAGCAGCTCCATAGCTTTCATCTTTCCATACCGTAGAAAGAGAGAGAGAGAGAGAAAGAGTCTCAAAAAGAAGCAAAGCCAACAAAGACAAACACGAACCATTTCCGCCCGTCTGTCTCTCGCGGGTACTTATTAAAACGACGAACCCGTTATAGACGCACAGACGCAGACTTCTCGTATCGGCAATGTCTGCCGCGCGTATAATCAGAATATAAAAGAGATGCGCCGCGGTGTATAACTGAAAAAAAAGAAAAATATTCCTCCAACGCGAGCTGACGACGAGAGGGTGGCCGAAAGATAATATTTTGGAAAATGCCGGGCGCGGCGAGAGCTTTCAAGTGGATTATGTCGGGCTACGGTCGGACACAAGAGTCGAGTGTCGAGGCTGTCCCTAAGCGCCGCTGGAGCCTGTCTAGTCGGCTTTCTTTCACGCGACTCTCTCTCTCTCTCTCTCTCTCTCTCTCTCTCTCTCTCTCCCCCCTATGGTCCCCCTTCAAGGTCTCGTCGGCTACACTCTTCGCTTGCTTTCCTTTCAATATGTTCAATTATCTATTCAAACTTGGCGCGCGCAGACGCGTGGCTTAGCCATGTGAAAAAATATTGCGACGCTTGATTGAAATTCACGCGGGGGAGAGAATTTTTCGACCGGGCTTAGCAATTATCGGGGGGTAAATGTTTTAGCTTTGATGTGAATTTTGTATATTTTTCAATAAATATAATATAGATTTGTAGAGGGCGATGCTTGAACTCGCGATTTTTTCAATTATTTTGAAATCATCGAATAATGTTTTCCGCGAAAAATCGTACTTTTAGCTGGCGCCATCGGCGAAAAATGTGTTCGTTATTTTCATTTCGATTAACTGATTCCGCGAGTTTTGATCCACTTCCCATGTCAGAGCTTTTAAAATCAGAGTTTTGCGCTTCACATGCGTGCGGACCACGATGTATTGTAACGCAAAGTCCACTGCATACATAGCTGCCTGTAACTTATTTTTCCAAATTATAAAGAAAGCCGAATAGGACACCAACTTCTAGCGCAACATCATCCTCGCGTCTCACAAACAGCACCTTATTAATAATTCAATTTACTCGACATGCGCTCCCCTCCCTCCAAAACATATCCGACTTGATTTCCAGTAATTCAAGATTCAGGTCACGCGCATCCACTCATCTCTCTCCCACATTTTTTTTTTCAACGGCGCCTACAGCACACGCATCAGAGCGCCGCTGCCGCGCATCTTTCTGTCACTCAACTCCGGCCCCTTATCTCCTTTTTGATTGACAGGAACAAATACAGAGGGCCGCTCTCGCGTATACGGTTGTCCCCCTCGGGGAAATCGACGTCATTTGGCCGATACGCCGGACTGTGTGTATAATACGGCGTTATGTGCGCGCATCGCTAAACGGCAAAAGGATCCGCGTTGCGCCGTAATATGGTCGCGTATAGGCATTACTATATACCAGTGTACTGTATATTATAGACGCACGTAGAGGCGGAAGAAAGCGAGAGCGCTGGTCGTTGCCCCGGCGAGTTCGACCTGCGTCTCGCTGCTCCGCTAATGAATAGCAATTTATGCCTCGCCGACCGTGAATTACATCGCTCGCCAGCTCGAGAGAGGATCGTTTGATAATTGAAACGTACTGTATCATTCATTCACCGGCGCTGCAGCCGATCTAGGAAAGGATGCGTTCTTTCCTGTATTTTACGAATCAAAGTGTGTACATTTTTCACTCGATTCATGCACCCGTATATAAACGGAGCAAAATTTACGAGAGCGTATTTGAATAAAAAAAAATTGTATCTCTCTTTCGCAGAGATACTCGGCGTATAAAAAAGCCATGGGGTGCGGCTGTACGAAAGTGATATTTTTCGAATTTTTTCGAACAATAGAACGCAGCCGGCATATCGGCTGCGTTCATTTCCCAAATAATTTTCCGATACACAACCACTCGGCCTGCGTTTTATACCACTCGCTGCTTTATCGGCCGAGGCATACGCGCGTTCCAGTATAACGTTCTCTATATAGCGTCTACCCGTCAAAGGCAAAATCAATATAGTCGCCTCTCTCGCCGTGTACATTCTACACTTTGCGTCTCGCGCTTTTTAAACTTTCATATTTTCAAACGACCTCTCCGTCCATATCGCGAAATAAGCGGTCTCCATCATCGCCGCTCTCTCTCTCTTTCTCTCATCCCCCCAATATTCGGATTATACCGCGCGCGGCGCGTTTTTTTTTCGCAAATAAAGGAATATCCCGAGTTATTGCTCGATATTTGCAGGCGAAACTCTTTGATGCGCTACTCCTGGCCAAACGGCGAGCGGCTATGGGGTATAATTCATACGCCGGCGAGCACGCGATCAATTTCCGGGGAGAGATAACGTTTATCTATCAATTCGGCCTGTAGGCGCCGATTTTGATTTGTGATTTTCGACTCTCTGGATTAAAAGACACATACGCGTATACTCGTTCATCTCGTTTATTTATAAATATAAAGGTATAATCGAAGACTTGCTCAGTTCTCTCTCCGCGGCCGTTTAAAGTTTGGCGACAAATAACGAGTATAGCGCGTTCGCAGAGGGGTGCGCGCGGAGAGCGACGTATATATACACACGAGGCGGCGAATGACAATGGGCCGGTACACACGGACAGACTGCAGACGCGCGGTAACTAACAATGCCTCGCGCGCGCGCGCGCCGTAATACCTTGATCCCCACAAAGGCGCGCACAATGCTCTCCTCGCCCTCCCAATTATACACGCCGCCGAGGATGCTGCACGCGCTTTTTCTTCATTTTTTTTTTATCCGAAATGAAATAGTCGCTCTCTCTATTACACGCTCGCCGCAGCGATCGTGTATAGTGTGCGGACAAAGCGATCGGGTGTAATCGAAAGTCGGAGGGACTTCGATTCTCTGGCGCTGAAAGCTCGGCAGTGCGGTGTATGTGCGCGAAGTCGACATCTTCGCTGTTTCTGCGGAATAGAACCTCAGGTGGAGGTAGAGGTATGGAGAGGGAGAGTAGCTTATGGGCGGAGAGCAGGTTTCTTTTATTATGCTCTCTCATCCATTGTAATGGGAAACCTCCTTTCGGAGCTAGCAACCCTTCCGCCTCGATTGGCTCGTGATACGGTATCTTCGATCTCGAGATTAAAGCTTTGCGAGGTGTACTTAGATAAATTAAAGCAGCAGTAGAGAGAGATAGTCGTCGCTCGCTGATCTCGTGTACCAGGTACGAAAAACAATGCGACCGATGCGTGTTTGCTCTTGAGAGCCCATTTCGGTGCGCTGTAAACCCAGGCTCTCACACGTCCGTAGAAAAAGGCCTTCATCATCGTCCTTCAAGCGCATGTGCAGCCCTTCATCCGCAGTCGCGTCCGCTGATTGCGCCACAATAGAGCCGTGAAAGCGTATGGCACTTTCGACGGAAAAAAGATGCGGATTCACGGTAGAGACCTCTGCGCATATGGAATTTAAAAAACCGCAAAAGTCGCCACGAACACTGCACCGCCAGGACTTTCCCTCAACTCATCCTCATCTATCAAGCTTCCCGGGTATCTCTGCGATTAGAGAGATCCTCGACTTTTCTGGTATAACGAGAATCTCGATGATTTCTGATGTCCGATCTTGATCGATGACGGAGTTAATCCGCGCGTTGCTTTGACTAATACACGCGGGTAGGAGCGATTATTGTCGGGGATAATATAACGAATCGATCTGCGGAGTGTTGGTCGAAGTGTGCACAGCATCGGCGTCTTGTTCTTGGGGACGAGGGTGTGCAGTCGTACAACAACCCCAGAATCCGATGGGGGCATCGGTGGCTGATGGACGACTCACTGGAATTTCCCGCTCGACATAGTCGGATTGTGCGAGTCGAGCTTTTTTTTAATCTATGGTGTTTGAGCTGTATACGGGGGGGGGGGGCGAAGGATTGATTCCGCGAATCCATCGCATCACGACGTAATATTCCATCGCGTTACAAGCCAACAAGTTCGCCGTTCCAAAATAAATGCACATCGCCAAGCCATAAAAAAGCCGGTTCTCGGAACGCGCGGAGCGTCAGCTTCCGTCCCACGAGGCGCAGCCGAGGATGACTGTAGCTTTCCGGCCGAGGGCTTCGGCTGATTATACACGAATCGGTGATTCATAATCGGCTACTCCAAGTCCGCGGAGCGTGAAAATCTCTCTCTTGCACCCTCTATACTTTTCCACGAGTCCCGCTCGACGTGAAATTACGTCGACAGCGTCAGGCTGGACTTCCGGTGTGCGGCGACTGAAAGGGTTGTCGCGCGGACATTAACATCCGAGCACGTAATGCGCGTAAAAATATTTTATGGAGAGTTGAATTACACAGCCGGACCGCGAGGCGTATAGTACGTCGGCATTATGTCGACCTTCATGCAAATGAACGCGAGCTTTTTTATTAGTTATTGTCTCGTTGGCTTGAAGAACGCGACCCTGTCTCAGTGTCCTCTGATATTGTTTCGTCGTGAAATAGGACCTAAGCGTGTGTTTTTATTTCTTTTATTCATCAGCGTGATTTACAAGACGTGTGCATCGATAGACCGAAACTTATTCCTCTGGGCTGTATCGGCGTAATCAGCGCAATTGATCGTTCGGCATCCATCCCGACCGAGCGAATATCATCTCTTATTTAAACACACAACGCAGCGAGTACAGAGGGAAATCATCCTCGGTTCGCAATTAAGCGTGAGGGAGAGAGAGATGCACCGCGTATATGGCTGCCGCCGGGCAGAACAGCATCCCAAGCTGACCCTCCCCGAGTAAAGTCTGGCGTCTATGCTCTCTCTCTCTCTCTCTCTCTCTCTCTCTCTCTCTCTCTCTCTCTCTCTCTCTCTCCTCCCTCTGCGCCGTCGCCGCAAAATCAATGGCTATGGTAAGCCGATACACAAGAGGTGATGGCGGCACTAGCGCGGAGTAGGCGGCTTGTTAGGCAAACCCTCGTCAAACCTTCGACTCGTCACTATATCCCTCTCGCTCGCTCTGTACACGCATATAATACACTCTGTGCAGCAAGACGCCGCTGCCTTTAATGTGTGCGCGCGTATGTCCGTAATGTACCGACGCTTCTGGGGATAGCAGATATCGGAGGCTAATCACTTGAGCAATGGGGTATAATGCTTGTAATTTGTAATTAGCGAGCTGCCGATTCCTGCGCGCGCGCGGCCCAATGGACACTCAGTCTCTCTCTCTCTCCGCGTCTCTCTCGGTCGGCTTTATTTATGAGCCGCCGGGATTACATTGCAGATACCGCGCGGGGTGCCGGATTTCAATTTCAGCTGGTTTACGCTGATTGTGATATTATCTTTAGCGTCTTGACGTTTACGGCCCGGCGAGTTATCTCTTTTCTGCGAATAGGCGCTCGGATGCTTCGGCGGAGCGCAGGTTTTGTATCGCGGATATGCCACATTCGAAAATGTAGCTGCGCGCGTGTAGCAGGTTTATTTCAAACCGTTTGAGGAAGCCAGGATCGGTCGATTCTAACGAAGTAAATAACAAACCATTAAATTCGATATATTCCATTCCTCGAACCACTCACAAAGCTCAGTATCTCGGAAGTCTCGTCGCGGCCAATAAATATCCTCGATTAAAGCACAACGAAGCCGTATAATCGATATCGTTATATCTATACGCGTCTGTACTAAGTACCCATGAATCGAAGCCATTATAACGCTCGAAGAAAGTTCCATAATGAGGCGCGCCTACTCGCTCGATAAACGCCCCGAGTATCAGCGAAAAGCATCCATCACGCGCAGAAGCCATCCGCGGAACAATAAGACTGAAATTTCAATTTTGCCCGCGCGTTGATCGGCCCAAAATCTTTGAACGTCCGTCAACGGATGTATACTGAAATCCCATGCTCTTTGATGATTTTTTTTACTCGATCGCGTGTATACGAGGGTGCGACGAAAAAAAGGCTCGACGCTGCTTTATAGGGATTTTATGCCGTGCTTTCGCTGAAAAAAAAAAACGCACTCCGCGACTCGTAAATTTTTTAGTGGCAATCTCGTTGAGTGTTAATGGCTCCATCTGCCGATTTGAATTCGTGAATAATGATGTTGCGCCCGTAAACTATCTTGTGTTTCTTTTTTTTATAGACTGTTTTTGTTCTAGGAATAGAACCGCGTGCCGCTACACCCGACTCGTACTACTTATAGCCGAAGAAGAAGAATCCATCGAATACGCGCATATTATTCCCGTAATAATTCCATCCCCGGCTCACTTGCTAAAACAGCGCTTTCCCTCCTCGCAAAGAGTCGTCGTCGAAGTGCCGGCTTTCCCGCGCGCGCAAGCTCTCATTGTTCTCCCGAGCTTAAAGCCGAAGCTCTCGAAGCTGCGCCTTTGTCTCCTTTTTCGCTCTCCTATACACACGCCCGCCGCTCATATAAAAAAATTCCGAAGGGGTCTCCTGTTTTATTCTAAAAATCCGAAAGCGACGAAACACGCGCGATAATCGAAGGCAAAAGCGAGCGATGCACTAATGCAACGATATCCCAAAAAGCTCGTAAATTCTAAAAGCCACGTGCGATATCGTCCTAATCTCGCGATATCCGGATTTTTCCTCGCGGGTCCGGCAGTCCTATGTAGCACTCTCTTCCGAAACGGGGGTTTTACGATAGCGAACGTTAAAGAGGAACGCCGAATAGTTCTCTCCTTTTATTTTCACGAGCCGCCGCTGCTCCGAAGAGTACGAAATCGTCGTAAAGAAAATCTCCTCGAGAGAAAGAGAAAGAGAGAGGCCCCTCTCTCTCTCTCTCTCTCTCGTAAACGGCGCGACGCGATCGTAACTTAAAACGTCGAATGCTCGCGCACACTACGTTATAAAGCGCCGCTCGGCGATGTATTGTCAGCAGCGCGTCGTCTCGGGCGATAAATTTCCGGCGTTTTTATGCGCGCGCGCCGCGAGACGTAAAAGCTCCCTCGATTGCTGTGTAATTATTTCGAAAGATGACGGACACGTCTCGCGATTCGACGCGGCTGTTTCGATCGGCGTACGTGCATCGTCTCGCATTTTACTTGTGGAAAGAAAGAAAGACGGAAAGCGCGAATCTCGCACGGAGCTTGCGCACGCGCGCGGAATTCCGATGTGTGTTGTTTGACAAGCACTTACGGGTATATCCAGCGCCGCCGCGACACGGTTACCACTTTCTGGGGCAGAAATAATACGGGGAACGTGTAAATATTGACACGGCTAATGGCTGTGCGGCGGAACCGTCTCTGCAAGCTCTCGCTCTCTCTTCTTCCTTCGCAGGCGGTAGTTCCTATGTGTGTATGGACAAGCCGCGACGACAAAGGACCGCTGATCCCAATGCGGGGAATACAAACGAATAGAAGGAACATCCTTTGTGTTCGTATACGCGGGAAATCGAAAAGGTAATGAGCTGAACGCGCGTATCTTTCCGTCTAATCTCTCTCTTCGCTCTGTATATACAAGCCAGTTACAGGCCCTTAACGAGCTTTCTTAATCTCTCCCTTCAAGCCGCGCCGGCCTCAGTCGCGCGCACAGCTCTAGCCTCGTGTAATAAGAAAGTACTCTCGAGAGTCGCTGAATGCGCCGTAATGAAGTGCCGTCTTTTCCAATCTCGCTTGTATAACAAATTCTATATAGAGTGATTTCAAGGTCGTCGCGGTGATTGGCCTCCGACGACGCTTTTTTCGCGACCAATCAACTCATCGGTCTTCGGATTTTTTGCGCAGAAGCGAATATAGGAAACTGTTTCGGGTGTGCGTGCAGCTGACAGTGATTTCGGTCGGTGTAGCTGACGCGTGTATAAGCAGAATCGATGGCTTTTGTCTGATGGTCTATCCAGGGATAACAAGGCGAATTTACATGTAAATTCATTATATCGACGATGTATATAGTGTTATGAGAAAGTGCACAGCGTGAAAAAAAAATTCAATTAGCTCGACGCGATATACACACGCGCGCGTAGTTCTACCACCCAAGGCGTCGGGTGTAATAAGATTCAGCTCGCTCTTTTAAATTCGCGCAAGCTCGTCCCGCCGAAAAAAATAGCATCAAAACCCGATTAGTATCATTTAATTATCGTCATTCCTCGCAGGCCTTATCAAGCCGTTCCGGCCTCGAGATTATGACAATATGAATCCGATAGCTCCACGCGAGCGCTGCTGCTGCTGAGCGAAATGGAATTTGATGCGATCGAGGGGACGTAAATTAAAATGTCTCCAAGGCTGACGACGACGCCTATATATCGAACCGGGGGTTCCTTCACTTTCTCCTCTCCTCTCTGGTGACGTCGACTCGTCTTCTCCTTTTTTTTGCCGCTCTGCTCGTCCGTCTTTTTCATTTGCCGATCGCTGTCTTCTTTTTTTGTCGCAGACTTTCCTTTTCACTTCACCTCACCGGGAGCTTTAAGCAGAGCGAAATCAATTTCGCATAGTGAGCTTGAACTTGCTGAACTGTGCGCAAATTTTCTCGGGACTGAAGGATGCTAATATGTGGATATAGCTGTGGGAACGACGCGCGTTTGGGAAAGTTTAATCCTTTGCTCGTCTTTACGAGCTTTGTTGTCGATGATTATGACGGTATCGGTTAGGCATATACGTACTAGATTTCGAACAAATTAAAATTTTCCAACAAACTTCAACGCCCCACGCTATAGCCGACTCCCAAATGAGAAATCACAACCCAAAACCACACGCAGAGCGATAAGAACCGGCCGGTCCTCGCCGCGCCTTATCGTCCGCAGGCTAGCAGTCGTCGAGCGTCCGCAAGGTCCGACAAATTTCTCGGCCCCGCTTTTCATTTTTCACCGCGCACGCAAATGCAGAAAGCCGGAGCGCGCGCGAAAGGGAAAGTGCCGGGCACACACACTGAATTACGGCCGTGATTTCCGGCGAGATGGACCTTCCTTCTCTCTATGTCTGGCAAGCCTCCAGTCTGCACGCGGCGAAAGTGTACGGATAAATCAAAGCCTAAGAGAGAAAGGGAGAAAGAAGGAAGCGTTATACTATATTGCCGCGTAAATCATGCGACGATTCGCATGGAAGGTGGAAAAGGTCGGAGTCGTTTCTGCGAAATTTTCGAGTAATTATTTACACCACACGCTTTTTTCGATAATAAGAACACAATATTAGAACGCCACGTCGCTCGATTATGAAATTCCCGAGAAAATACAGCACGTGCGTACATAAGCCTCTCGAATTTCCGAAAGCTGCAGCGGAGAGGCTTCGTCGTCGCACTAATATTTCAAATCGCTACACGAGAGCAAAAGGGGGCTATAAGTTTCTTAGCCGGCGAAGTGTGCGCTCGATGCCTCTCGTGATTCCCGAATAAAATTCGCCTCTGAAGCCCTCCCTGATACGCGAGAGATATCCAAGAGCGGCTTAGCAGACGAGATTATACGGACGACGGCGACGTCTTCGACGCGACGACCCCTTTCGCCCTGTGCGAAAGTTCCGCAACCTCTTGACTTTCCTCCTTGAAACATTTACTCCGGCGTGCGGTGTATGCGTGAGCTTTGTAATATTTTATACGAGCCGCGAGAGAGCGACTTTGTTATCCGTGCACGGCTGAACTGATTTATCGGGGGTTTGTAATTTTTTTTTTATTTTCTATGCGCAGAAAATTGAACAATCGAACGCGTAATCGTCGCGTTCAAACAAAATCACAGTTATGGCACACAAGGATTTCCGCAATTAACGCCGACTATATATGCTGAAATTAATTAAAAACTCATCTAAAGACCACATCAGGGGTAAATTTGATCGGCGCCGATGAAAAACAAACGTTTGCTCACCGCCGCGCCGGTGCAATTATGGCCCGTTATGAATTTTCAAATTCCTATCCGAATCCCTAAAAAGCTCGACCACTCCACTCCGGCTCACATCTTCCTCTCATCCATCAAAAAAGAGGCCAATACGACTCCTTCAAAAAAAAAAGACTCGAAGATGAAAAATCGCGCTAAAGCAGCCAACACAAAGGCGCATATCACCCTCTGTAATTTCGCAAAAAGTGCGCTCGGGAGAGGAGAAAAGAGTCGCGCGCGGGCTTCAGTTTCAGAGTACAGAGAAAGAGACACGAAGGTCCTTGAAATCCAAACCCTTGAGCGAGCTCGTGAAATGAGATTCCTCTCGATATATACGGATCCGCTCGTGTGAATCTCACGCACGAGCGAGCGAGCTTTATACTCGGCTCCCTCTCTCGTAGAGTAGGGAATTTCCGCGCGGAAAAGCGGCGCGTTTTTCCTCGCGACTCCAGAGAGACGGCTAATTGGACCAATTTACTCGACGCTGAGCTTTGCTCTCCGGAATGCGCCGCACTCGTCGATTGAAAACTACGCGTGTGTATGACTCTCGGAACGTGCCGTGCGTTGTTTTACTTTGTCGCTTCGGGAAGTTGGAGGAAGCTTTGTTCCGCGAGTGGATCGCTGGAATTGGCTTTTGTTGTAATGTCGTCGACGAGGTGTAAAGTATGAGCTATGCAGTAAAGTTGATGACTATACTTTTATTTTATAAACTGTGCGGCTAAGCTTAAACGAGAGAAAAAAAGAAAGAATATTCCTCAAAAACGCTTTTCCAAAGTACACCGTCCCGAGAATAATCCGAACGTACGATCGGCATTAACTTTAATTCAGCACTCAGAGGTCCGATTCCACTTGACAATTTTCCGACCGGGTCCTCCCCTCCTCCTCGGCAAAGAACACGTAAACACTCTCTCTCACAGCTCCTAAACCCGTAATTTAACGCGCACTGCTACAGCCGCACCTCCGAAAAAGGGTGTAACGATCGCGCTCTCTCTCTCTCTCTCTCTCTCTCTCTCTCTCTCTCTCTCTCTCTCTCTCACTCACTCGGAATCCGCTTTATACCGTCGTCCTCGCGTCCGATCTTTTTTCGAACGCTCCGAAAGCTCTCGGCAGAAGCATCATCCTCTCCACTTTCGCTTTCGAATTAACGCGTCGGATTTGTCGAGACACTTAAGACCCTCTTTCTCTCTCTCTCTCTCTCTCTCTCTCTCTCTCTCTCTCTCGAGTGAGTTCTAGTGAGCTTTACGGTATTCGAAATACACACACACGAGGTTCTCGAGACCGCTGCGTATACGCGCTTATCTGGAGCGTGTCAGCCGGGCAAAAAGGCATTTAAATCAGAGATAGTGTGTGTGTGTGTACTTTCTATATGCACCGCACGCACTTCTCGCTGTGGCTCGACCCAATATGCATGTAAATGAAGCTTAGAGAGAGAGAGATGGAGACACACACACAGCGTAATGGACACCGGCGAGTCGAGATTAAGATTTTAATTTAAGGGGTTTTTCTTACACGCTTAGGCGAGTGAATTATTGTTTAACTGCTGCGATCTGCGCTGGTGCATATAATACGGTTATCTAAGCTCTGCTCTCTTGGGCAACGGGTTGAATAAGCGCGTGTTTTTATGGGCTGGGATTTTTCGGTTCGGGTTTACTTGGAATTGGAAAAAATTATGGCGGCTTGTAGACAGGCGCGCTTGTATGTAAATACGGGTTTCACGCGAGTAGTTTGCGCTGATATAGCACGTACACACACTCGGCCGGTCTATAAGTCGCGAGCGAAGTTCGTTAATGAGCCAATATACTTACGCGTCTATAATTGATATTGACTCGCGAAACATGCTCGGGAATAAAAAAAAAGTTGATACACTATCTAGAGAGTAATTACACGTCCATCGTAAATCACGTTTATACCTTTCTTGATTTAAAAAAAAATCTATTTCACAATTCCCCTGCACCGTACGATTGAATTCTCTACGTATCGCTAAATCCGTCAAAAAATTCGTCGAACAAAAAAAGAACTGAAATATCCCGCTTAATTCTCGCGCGAATAGTTTTTACAATTCTCTCTCGTTTACTCAGTTCCCAGCCGAGCGTTTCCCAAATTTACGCTGCGAAACTAAAACCGCAGAAACTCGATCGCTTTCTCTAGATTTAAATCCCATTTCCACCATATAACAGCGAATGAGAAAAAAAAATATCGAAAACTAAAATCGCCAATCCACACTGTACACTCTGTATAGCCGCGCCAAACACGTAACAACTCACGATTACGGCAATATCCGAGTATCAAAGCAGTACCTCCTCTCTCGAGCGCATACAGTCGCGCGCGGGAATGTCGATTGCCCTCAAGAGCTGTGCAGGTGTGATACGTGTCTGCAGTTCTGGTCAGGGAGAGAGTGTATACGCCTATATGGCTGTAGCTCTGCGTAGCATTTCAGATGGCACGCACGTAACGTACACCTACGTGCCTGGAACGCCTACTCGTATCCCTTTGGGAGATAAGGACGTTTTTGCCGCTTGTGGGAATATGACGCGAGGGGGGTCGACGTTAGTCAATGAGTTACACCGGAGGATTAGGATTATTATTGGACGAATCGGCGGCTTTATGATTAATCAATTAGGCGCGCGCTCGTGGCATTGGCTTAAATGTCAATTTGCGCGGAGGATTTGGCTAGATTGGTTTAGGTATGCGGTGAACGTGACCCTAGTGGATTCGGTGTATTGGATAAGTGAAATGTTCTCTTTGCAAGGTTATTACCTTCCATTATAATAATAAATTACAGCGCGAAGTAAATCTCGAAAGACTTGCGGTGCGATGATTAAAGCACGACTGCAGCAGCAGCGAGTAAAGCTTGCGCGAGCGAAATCTCTCGAGCTTGCGGGCGTCGCGTCGTCGACAGACATAATAAAAGTGTAAAAAGTCGAATACAGCAGCGGCAGCGAGCAGAGAGAAGAGGAGGTAAAAAGAACACGCGTCGCCGGTTGAATTCATAAACGCATGAAGCTTCGCGCGCAAACTTTTCCGCGTCGCGCGCTCTTTGAGCTTTTTTGCCGTCGCAGCAACGCAAGTTTGAAGACCAAGAGAGATTACCGCGCTGTCTCGATGTAAAAAGAAGCTTTACGCGTTACACGCAGTGTCTGTCCGCTGTGCGTTTATTTTCTCGGCGGAAAAGCTCGCCGCAGGATGTAAATTCAGCGGTAAATCGACAGAGGAGTGTGTCATTGCAGGGAGCCGTGACTGCTCGAGCTGTAATTTGTTAGTACAGGACTAAGCGCGCCGTCAAGTTTACGGTTATTGTGGAAGCTCGCGAACATAGGTATACGCGGGCGTCTATCGCGTTGACATTGCAGCGGAGCAGCAGCAGCCGACTTGGCTGCAAGCTCGAGGAACTTACTGGGATGTATTCGGTCGAGCTTGACTCTTTCTAAGGTGCTGTCAATTACGAGCGAGATGAAGTCATTAAACTGCAATATAAAACGCGCGAACAATGGGACCCTAGCAATTTTTTTCCAAACTCTTTATTATTCTAATGAGCCTCTGGGGCGAGTGAAAAGCCCGATACCACATCGATTCCTCGTCACTGTCATGCATCGAATATCAGCCAGCGCAGTGGCGTATCAAAAAGAAAAGATCAAGCCGCGCGTTATATATATGCTTTTATAAATTGGCCGCAAAGGTTCGACGCTAAAAGCTCTACACACACCCGCTCGAAAGCTCCACAAAGAGAGGATTAATACGTTGATTAACGTTTTCATACACGCACATACACCCACCGCACGGCACAGACGAAAAGCTCTTTAGCGGCATTATACCGTCGCTCGCTTCGTCGGCCGAGCGTTTCGTTTAAAAATTTTATTCCTGTTTTTTTTCTCCACTCCCTCTCCCGTCCCTCCGTTATGTTTTTCACGGTCGTCCCTCGCGCGAAAACGCGGAAGCGAGGAATAATTCTCTGACCCTCCTTTTAATTCTTCTGTATTCTCGGCCAAAGTGAAAAACGATTATTCCGCGCGGCTCTCTCGCTTTTAAAAGGCCTCGCGCAAGCTCGCCCCTTTTTTCAACGCGGCCTTTTGCGGCTGTTTTGTTTTTTAGCGCAGTGTTCTGCGGCGATTCGTCCCGTTGTAATTTTGTTCGCCGGGGTACGATTAGCAACAAAGGGCTTTCAACGGCGCCGCTAAAATTTAACGAAGCGTTCGTAATTTTTTATTATTTTTGTTGAAAACAAAGGGCTAGCTATGTGTGTATGTATATTCCCGCAGATTTGAGAGGCGACGAGGGAGAGAGGGCTGCTGCTAAAAGTTTAACATATCGTCGAGATAATCAAGTCGAGAAGAGGGAGCCTCGCAGGAAAGGGTTAATGGCCAAAGGGACATTCGAAGGCTCCCTGTACGCGCTTTCCGGATATTAAGTCGGTCTCCTAATTAGGCCAGAGCGACAAATCTTCGAGACACCCGAGAATCTTCTCTCTCGCGGAGAGAGATACCTTCTTCTTCTCTACTCCGTTTCACCCTCGATCGCTTCCCGTCCCCTCTGTCTTATTCCTTTTCCAAAATTTTGTTATACTCAGCCGTTCAATTTTTAACCATTCGCTACGAATGTTAAATCCCACGCAAGAATCACCGTCCAAGCCGTAGTGTTTATAAATAACCACGAGCAACTCAAACACCGCTAATTCCCTCTGCTGCCGTAGAATCTAATCAAATTCCTCGGTCAGGTCCGTCGGTCCAAACTCCGGACTTTCGCGCACGGCGTCTTTGTTCTCGCGCGCAAAATGGACGTTTGCAATTTAACGGAATCTCTGCATATAGAGAGGGCTCATCTCGCTCGAGGAGTGTAGTAGCGTACGCTAAACGACGTCCCAAACGTCCCCGTACTAATTTCACGAGCCCTTTCGGCCCCGAGGCCTAGAGCCGGCCGTCTGCAAGCACACGCGGCAGCTTCCACCCTTTATACACCCGCGCATGGATATGTGCTTGCGCGTTCGCACTCTAACGCGCTAAAGCGGCCCTTCTTACTCTCGCGCTATTATACCCCCGGCCGTACGGCTTAAACCAGTAAATATCGCCGAACTCTCCCCCCTGCTAACTCAGCCGCCCGTCATGTTTCGCGCGCAAGCTTGAGCTAACTTGCAAGCTTGTGTGCTTCTACCGCTAGCTGTGTTTACGTTTCGAGGTTTTTGCTTCTAGAGGGAGAACGTTGACAGTTTTCTGCGCTCGGCCTTGGTATGTGGACAATAATCCCAGTTCAAAGCGAGATGCGCTTTGTGCCGCCTCAATACAGCAGCAGCAGTGTGCACAGAGAGCGCATAATTCACGTGCCCGGGGCGTTGAAAGCCAAGACTTGCGCCTCGGCTGAATCTATAACCCTCCGTAGCCGCAAGTTTCTCCTGCGGATAATACACCGTCTGGCCGCACGACCCTGACAAACAATAGCCGCACGCGACTCGTGCCCGAGCTTCATCCCTCTGTATACCGCCTAACAAGGCAACGAAGCGAACGATTGAAAAAGCGCGCGTAATTCAAAAATTCCTAATCAGCAGGCGCTTCGATAATTAATTCCCTCGGAGCCGAAGCTGCCAAACAATCCGGAAACGCGACTCCGCTCGCGTTCAGCTATTCAAAAAAGACGCGGCGGTATATAGCTGCCGTTGAAAACATAGAACGCGCTGAGAGGGAAAGCAGCGCGCGGCGAAGAAAGGAGGGCGGCTCGAAAACGGCACGGTTAGGCTCGGCACAGGGGGACGACGGCACACGCGGTTCGCGGTGAAACGTGGTTTCCAGAGCGCGGAGAAAGGGTGAATTGCGAGTACGTGACCCGGCATACGAATCAGCTCCTGCCCTCACGCTGTATATCGCGCGCAACCAGCACTGCTGCTTTGTCGTTTCCCTATAGGTGTATATATGTATATACCGCGTGGGCACCGCGTGTCTAATGGATTGCGCTAATACTGTCGGTCAGGGCAGTCGGGTTCTCGATATTTTACGTCTCTGCGAAATTATCGCGTTGTGGCCGCTGGCTACGACTCCAATATCCCCTCAGGTCCGGCTCTCGTAAAGTGCCGATGAAAATTTCATCTTCCGAATGAGAAAGAGAGAGAGAGAGAGAGAGAGAGAGAGAGAGAGAGAGAGAGAGGACAGCGCTGTTGGACGTCGGCGTTACTCAGTGCTTTTTATTCGCTTTTTGAGAAAAATCAAAAAAAGAGAAAGGGCTGTTCCTTGAAAGTGCGACAATCAGCAATCAGCACCTGCGCCGTGGCGCAAACTCGGTTATATAAGGCACGGAGAATTATTCGTCGCGCGCACAATGAAATCGCTCGTGAGAAGCCAAGAGGGCTCGTCGCCGAGGGACAGCGGCCGTGTTGACCGTATTTCACGCATTCGCGGATGGAAATTCGATTGGAGAGAGTCGTGCGCAGCGGCGAATCGAATTAAAGGGCCCCTCCGGCCGATGGGACCTGACTATCCTCTCCACTGCCTGTATAACAGTCCGTGTACTCCTGTGACTCTTACTCAAAGCTTTATACGGAGAGAGCTTGCGCGCGCGCACGCGGACTGCAGGATTACGGGCGGCGACTCTAACGAATTCTCAAGCGAGCCCGCGGCAATTGTGTTTGCTCGCTAATTGGCTTGAAGAGAGCGAACCTCGTCGAATTTATCGTTCCGATTAGCGTAATCGAGGCTTTGATTCGACTCTCGGCTAAGAAAGCTCCTGCTTGTTGTTGTAATCAAGCTCTGTTTATACTGATGATTTGAAAAAGGATTCTGTTTCTCTGTTGCAGGAGAGTTTGGAAATACGAATCCAGGAACTGGAGCAAGTTTTGCATGCCGAGAGACTCGCCGCGCAACGAGATCGTGCCACGATTACGAAGCTACAGCGTCAAGCAAACAAGGTGAGATATTTGCGTCTCTTTCTCTCTAATGCCTTATTATACTCGCAGTAGAATAGCATCTTAATTTCCTTATAATACAAGCGTCTCTATTTCACCGGTTCGCCTAACGTTATATCCTTGATGTATACCTACTCTCGTATACGGAAGATTTTGCGCGGAAATATAAAAAGAATAAGTAATAGCGCTTTTACGCAGTAGACTCGTCGCCAAGTAGCAGCTATTCGTATCAGATAACGTATATCCCATGTTAAGCAGATTCCGCTTCGCTCAAGAACCACCGCCGCTTGTTGTAATCGCGCGTATTTCCCTCTCGCATTCTGCCTCTTTTCTTACTCCTGCTTTTCTGAGCCTCCGCTTACTTTATACTGTTATCTTTCCCACGCGATATGCACGTATGGTTATATTCCATTTCCAGCTCCCACAAAACTGTTCGCTATTCTTTTTCCCTATAGTAATAATTCAAACAACAATATGCCGATTTACAATTTTAAGCATATGTTCTTTAATAATTCCCTCGATCTCCGACATTCGAGTACATGATTTCCCCGAGTAACATCAAGAATCATAACCAGCAAGAAGAAAAAGAGATCCAAGAGGTATAGTGTCTCTCCGGCATCAGCAGAAGGATATAGAGAGGATGAGCTGCCAGCGAGTTTTCCGTAATTTCCGGAATCTGTCGGCGAAGGTGAAATTTCCCCGCGATTCTTCCCCGAGGGTTCGCTTCATACGTATATACGTTATACGCTCTATAAGTTGCTGCTCCTGAGACCTGACCTTCAAGGAGGGTCGACGAACCTACTGCTGAAGGATGATGTATGTAAGGGGATATACACCTCTGCTCCTGACGTTTCTCTCTCGGCCCTGCGCGCGCTTGCAAGCCTATAAAGTATACCATATACGACAAAAACAAGAGCCGAGCCGCCGGTCCCTTTTATTTCAACCGAAAAACCAGCGGGATATATCTCCGCGGAATGGAAAAATGCCGGAGTTTGCGATTTCTCCCTGATTTACGCTTATCTGCGATTCGCCTCCGCGTCGTCGTCGCGTAAAAAGGATCGAGCGTATGCCGCCTGAATGAAATTGCTCGGGTTATGTACCTACTCTTTATTCTCGGCCTTATTGATTGTCAGCGATTTGCCGCGTATAAAAACCACGAATGCGTCGGGAATAAAAATTATACGAATAGAAAGCACGTTTAATTAACGTTTCATCTCCGAAACCATAATACACACCGGGCAATAAAAGGACTGCTCGAAAAAATTCGCGCGTCGAGCCTTCGCGAATATAAAGTAATTACGTTCCGCGGCTTTTTTCCTCTCTCGCGCGCGGCGATAAATATTCATGCGGACGCGAAAGCGGATGGAAAGACGCGGCCCCCTCGACCCCTTATATATTCGCAGCTCATCGTGTAACCCCTTCTCGTCCATAATCCCTCAGTTCTCTCTTTTCGCTGCAGAAAAGCGGCGCATCGTCAGCGATATAATAAACATTCGAAGCGAGCTTCTGTCCCTTCGAAATATACCGGATGCCGACCGGTTTAGCGAATCTCTGCGCTTATCAACGTTCTATTTCACGTCGCTCGTCAACTTGATTCGTAGTCATCGAGTGAGCGCCTTTGGGCTCTCTCGGTCCATTTCTGATCGGTAACGACCCCGACTTCCCGCACTTTGTGGCAGTGCGTTCCATTAACCCAAGCGTCCTTGTGTATACGTGTGTATATAAAGTATACACTATATATACAGGCGATCACGAAGGCACATAATGTATAAAGAAGATGAAGCAGCCGAGGGGGTGGGAAAGAAGCAACGAGAATCGCCTTAGCGCTAAGCCGTTTTTTTTCACCCCCGAAGTGAGATCCTCGCCCGAAGGGAAAGTATACCGGATCCGGCACTTTTCCTCGTCTTTTCAGTCTGCATTTTTTTCTCCTCTGCCTATGTGTGCGTGTATCTTCTTCGAACTTTCCATTCCGACTCTCCTCTCCCTCGCGCGCGTGCGGCTTTATTGTTGCTTCGCGCGAGTGGGAAATGAATTTTCTATTTCGCCCCTCCCTCCGCCAAATCGTCCTTATTATATGTACATTTTTGGCTTGGAAAGCCGCGCCTCTGTGTATTAAGCTCGCGTCCCCGCGACAGAGTCTCTCAGAGAAGCCGCACTGCGCGACCCTTTATTTTTATCGCCCGCTTTGCTTACCGCGTAAAAACCGCAGGAAAGAAACCTCAAGCTCCTCGTAGAAATCTCGAGTCCTCCTTTTTCGTTTACTCTCTTGCGGTGCCTGTGTGTGTATAGAGGTGGCTTTGCGCGCGCAGTCGTTGGATATAATAAAAATACCGAATTTTAAATCGCTATCCTCTCGCCAATGCCTCGTAATATTATAACAGTGCCTGCACCCCCATAAATTCGAAATCGAATTTTTATTTATGATGTATACTCCAGGAGAGAGAGAGAGAGAGAGAGAGAGAGAGAGAGAGAGAGGTATGTAGATAAAATAAACATGAGAGTGCGCCTCCCCGTGATTTGTGGCCCTGCGAATGCAAGAAATCATTTATTTTTCATCGGGAGATGAAAAAAAAAGAGCGGATTTGCATGTGAAAAAGAGATTGTTTGAATATCAATAGCGAGGATTATTCGGCGCGTTGCATTCAGAATTTTTACTTTTGTGGTCTGTTTTTAAGGATTTTTGAAAAAAAAATGTTTACTCTGCCATTCACTAATCCACCGCAGGAATACCGCAACAGTGCGTTCGCACACTCGAAATAATTTTCCTAGTACAACCAGTCGCAGTAGTGCTACAGCCCCAGCAGAAGCGCAGCCGATAACTCCCGCGAGCTTCCCAGCGGCGCAGCTCCTTCTCTTCTCTCTCTCTTTCTCTCTCTCTCCCATGGATCCTGGCGGCCGATAAGGAACATAACCGTTCACGCTCCCGAGCCTACAGCCGCACGCGGTAATTCACGTGAAGAAAACGCGGGGCCTGGAGGGAAAAAAAAGGGGAGGACGTGTCGCCCCGCAGATAAAGTTAATTGAATGGCGCCCCACGAACCCTCTTCGAGATCCTGCGGGCAGTGTATAGTCGAGCCTCCTTTTTCTCTCTCTTGCTGCCCTCCTTTTTCGATACTATACTGTGCTGTGTGTGATTTATAGGCTGGACAACAAATTTTTCTTTGTCGATGAATTTCTCGCGCTTCCTATGATACGCTGATGTCTGATCTATATCGCGCGAGTGAAACGTTCGTATCGATCAGTATATCTGTGATGAAGATGATTTCATCGTAGTCTAAAGGAGACATGGTAATCGTTCTATTTGGCTGTTGATTTTACCGTCGAAAGTCACTTTATCAAGTTCGGATATTGTTGAAAGAGTAATAGCATAATTGCTGAAACTCTATGTTAATAAATTGTTACATTGAAATGGCAACTTTTAGAGAAGAAAGAAAGAGAATTCCCAGTCGAGCCGATCACTATTTATATTTTATTTTTTCTCAAGGCACTCCCCGCTGACCCAGATTTTGACGACTTATTTTCCGCTTCCGCTCGAGGACACACAATAAAATTCATCATCGACGAATAGCGAGGACTCGACGTCTTTCGGAAAATGCGTTTCATCGACTCGTTCTTCCTTCGACTTTTCTATGATTTCAGCGGAAAAATTCCACTCGACAGCAGTATATATAGATCGAAAGGGACAGAGGAAAATATCCGTATGAGAAATCTGCTGGAAATTTCTACGTGATCAGCCAGAGGGAATGCGTATATATTTTCCTTTTTCCGAGATATATACTGCCTGGATTCCAAATTCCTTCGAGGGCTGGCTGCTGGGTATAGTCGTTGACCTAGTATATAAGTAGATGGAGACGGAGCGACGGTGTGCGAGCATGCGGAATCAGTTTCATCGTTTATAACACACGAGCAAAACAAAACAGTTTTTGACTGGCCTTATGGGCTCTCTATATGCTTTGTATCTGTCAACAATTTTCTATGTCCTAAGCCTATTTTTGAACCTTTGAACTGATCATTGGAAGAAAATTAAATCATGGTTAGATAACGCTCTAATCCCTGCGCATAAATGTATATACGGCTAATCGGAAAGCCGAAATCTCTTTTAGTGCTGCCGGTATATCCACAGTCGTAACATTTCATGCATCACGTAAGTGGCCATTGGCTCTCACGGAGACCGAAGACATTTAGGCCGAGGGCTATACGCAGCGAGATTCTTCGGAAATGAGCAAGAGGTGCTCCCGTCTTATTGTTATTGTTTTCCATTATTACGAATATCGCTGACGTTTTCGGGGAGTGTGGGTGTCTCGAGTGTAACTCGCTTTTCTCGGCCTAGAGTTGAACGGCCGACTCTCATGACGGAAAATCCAGTAAAACGGGTTACGCTGTGAATATGCACCCTTTTATATGTCCAAGCGCTATATAAGGATGTCCGTATTATGTATACACACATGGGATAACCAGGAAGCAGTCGTCCGAGACAATTTTGGTCTCGATGCGATGGCGCGCCGTCTCGTCGCCGAAATAAGAGATGATCCTATTTCTCTTGCCCACTACGTAGGGTGAAGTGGCCTTATTAAAAAAAAAACATGTCGTGCAACGTTCTAGCTTACATATGTACACAAGACGCGATAAACAACTCCGACGCAGTCGGTGCAGCCATTACGATTAATCCCCCGAAAAGCATAATACGCGGCCTCATTAACATATAAGAACGAGTCGTCGGCCGAATTGACCGCAGACACGCAGCTGCATGCTCACAGATTAGGTGTCTGAGGACATTAGCGTCCTGGTAATTACACGCGTGTCTCCGTCGTGGAAAACAACTCGGCGTTCGAACGCCGCTGCGGTGGTGTAATGCAAATCACGCGAGAGAGAGCTGCGACTGTATATGTATATCACAAGTGTATACCTCGAGGAAAAGGGGAGTAGAGCGACATCCGGGAAGGAAATCCGTAGGCCTCCTGTATATATATAGTAATAATCGTCATTGTGTCGGGTGGCATTGAAAAGTGATTTTTTTCTCTCGAGTCTGCCGTTGACGCCGCGGAAATGTCAAATTGCTTTTCACTGATGGTCTTCTAACACGACATTACGTGGGAGGACTCGCTCCTGTGGGAAAGACTGTGTATTGTATACACACGGCGGGAAATTAAAGAGCTTCTGTGTTTCGTGGCTTCGTGCAGCATACTTCACCGGAATCATTTTCAGATTATCGGAGATATTTATGTCTTCATCGTGTACGTCGAAATTTTCTTTCCTACTCCCACACACAATCGTGACAGTTTGCTTCATATACACGGTTGAAACATTCGCGGGATGTATAGTGTACGCGTATCGGTACACAATGAATAAGAGGCTTAAAAGACGGGATCCGCTAAACTCGCGCGTATCCAATTAACGTCTACGTTTGACATCCGATACCATTAGCGCACGGCCTACAGCGTATAGAGCGTCGAGTGGAGAAAAAGGCAATAATCCGAGGATAACAAGGAGAACAGGGACGAATCGGGTCAGCCTAATGGAGAGTCTGGACGGAGCGACGGCCTTGACGTATCGCTCGAGGTATTTGCATGAGTGTACGATTTATCTCGGGAGAGGGAGAGAAAGAGGGTATAAGTGATTCCCAGAATTGCCGCGGAGAAAGATGAGGAAGACGGAAGTGCCCGGGGTGTAATTCCATCAGTCATTCCCTCCCGCGGGAGGCACCCCCTATTTTCTCGTTGTTCCGAGAAAGAAAAGCTAAAACTTTACATACACTTTCACTACGGATCGTTTAAAAGAACGCAGAACTAATCGATACCGTTCAATTAGAAACTCCGTCGCATCAGCCTCGCTAATTGGCCAAGACGACTTTCCATCTCGCTTGTAAAATGCTAATCGACACTTCCTGAATGCGTAATCGCTTACACTTTTTTCCGACCATACAAAACTAGCTCAGCTCGTTAACGAGCCCGCCACCGGCATTATCTATACGTGTATGCATACACGTATATTTTTGTCACACTCGCTACCGCCGACGCGTCGACGAGCAGCACACTGGGCGCCTGCGGCGTAGTTCTATCCCCTAATTAATCCCCCGACCCTACATAGTACAGCCGACGCGTTTTGCCAAGCAGGTGCGCGGAACGACGTCGGCCCCGCGCGCGCGATAATGTCGAAGCGATGACTAGAGTGTCGAGCGAGTGCAGGCTCGCCGAATATGCTTTTAACGCCTGTGATGTGAATTTCCATGAAGTATTTTGCGCTGTTATTTTTGAGGATGTTGATAAAAAGTATGCAGGAAGGGCAGGTTTGCGTCAAACTCCCCTTATTAATATTTTTGTGCGTCGGAGTAGGCGAACGAGTGCCGCTGACGTCCCCTCTCGAGGATTATTAAGCTTCTCTCTTTCTGTCTATCGCGTGTGTTGTACGCGATCGAATTGTCATATTTCCGTGACAGCCGAATATCCCTTAATATTTGTGAGATTTCGTATACCTAGAAAATTAAAAGCTTATATTCCCGAAATTTATTCCATACACATGGCAAACTCACGACGAGCCATCAAGCAGCCGGGAAATCTCGTGAAAAACGAGCTAAACAATTCCGCGGCGAAATTCTCCCCGAAGGAAACATGAACATACATACCCATGCGCGCACGTCACTTTGGGCCAATATTGAGTGTCGAGATTTGTTTCTCTCGCTCGCGCCAAAAGAAACACGTACAACAGGCAATTTCGCATACAACATCGCATCCTCTATTCCTGCGCGTTTCTCGCAAGCTTCGGCCTCTCTACCACGTGTACATACAACCGAGAGAGGGAGATGTAAATTGCTCAAGCGCACATTAGTCATCATCACTCGCAGCAGCAGCCCTCGCAACAGCTCAACTTTGTTCGGCCGCGGCTCTTTGTTGTATACGTACACGATGACGCCACTTTGCAGTAGTCTTCTCCGCTTCCTTTCCGAGAACTCCGCCATTACGAAGGGCTGGTTCGTCGTTCTTTTTTTCCGAGCTGATGATGCCTTCTTGGGGGATAAAAGCTTCGCGGTTGTTGACGACTGCTTTTTGTGCTGCAGCTGATGTATCGCGTTGATTGTTTACGAGGTGTAATTTTTACCGACGTGTTTTTCGGGGAACAAAGGATTACGAGGGGATGATTGATGCGATTATGTGCCAGTATATCGGGATCGAACCTTGGAATATTTTTACATTCGAATGTAAGTTAGCCCGAGGATGAATTTATACTTCAGAGGAGCCGGTGAAAGCTCTGGTAAATAGCGAAAAAACGTTTATGCAGATTCGCATTATACGGACGGATAGCAGCGAATTCGGCCGGGGTGACTTCGCCCCTCTTCGACTTCACGTACACACAGGCTGTGTAAAGGGCCGCTGGCTAAAAATTTAGGCCTATAAAAACGCAAATATCCGCGTCTTATCGGCTCGAAGCACACACCGCTTACGGCATTATAAAATCAAGCTTTCGATATAATATTCCCCACATCGATATTTCATATGCGCCTATATTCGAAAAGTGACTACATCACTGTCGAATTAATTTGATATAACGGCGCGAGATCATTAATTCTCGTGTATTCCCTCGCGGCGACTATTACGCGATTACGCATCCAAAAATCAGACGGGCGAAAAATAATAATGAAAATAAACGACGTCCGCGCATCTCTCTTGTATCGTATCGCTGAAAACGATGTCACAGTCATGCGATCACAACGAGGACGACGTCGGACGAACGAAAAAAAAAGCAGCAGCAGCGACGCCCACGATCGGCATCAGTCATATTTTATTCCAAAAGCTTCGAGAGTATACACAGCATCCCTCGCAGCGCAACGGACCATTAATTTCCGTTTTGCCCGGTTATCGGTTCCAATTAGACTCTTCCCGCTCTCTCTCTCTCTCTCTCTCTCTCTCTCTCTCTCTCTCTCTCTCTCTCTCTCTCTCTCTCTCTCTCTCTCTCTCGCGATGATGGCGGCTGTGTCGGAGGACGCAAGAAAGCCTGTAGCGCCAGCCAGCGATTTTCCAACTACTTTTTTTCCACTTCGCCTCCTCCTCTCTCGGGTAGTTCTTTTTTCTCGCGGCGACTTGTCGCACGGAGGGTAGCAAGATGGATGTAGCTTTGGATTCCTCGCGATTTTTTTCTCGGTCAACCCTTTCTCGCTCCTATCGCCTACGCTTAAACAAACTTCGTTGCTATGCCCTTTTGATTTACGACAAGGCTAGCGCATAGACCGGAAATGAAAGTTGCAGCGGCGGCGTTTCAATTTAGGCCGAGGAAAAAGCAGCCGGCGTCGATGAAGAGGAAGAAGAATAGAAGGAGGGAAGACGCGGCGGGAGGTCGAAAAACTCGCCCCTAAAAGCCTTTGTCGTTGGCGCCGCCTCGTCGCGGACTTAATACGCGAGAACGAGATTCCATGCAGCAGCAGCACCGGATACCTATATGTATGGAGACAGACGCCGCGTCGCGACCTCAAATTTCACGTATCGATTTCGCCCAAGGGGGAGTCGACGCTGTATACAACAAAAAATGCCTTTCTTCCGTCCTGGACGTTGACAAGTTAACTTATCGTCCGGAGGAAAGGCGCGCGGGAAAAACCTTTTACGCAGATGCAGGCCTATGGATAGAGGGCGGAAGGATCGAAGAGATGCTTTCTACTCCTTCTTGCATTTTTGGAATTGATAATACTCTTCTAATGCCGAATAATCGTACGAAACCATCGAGAGCGAAACCAGGCGCGAGCGTAGCCCAAGCTTTGCTCGTCGATTTCCGTCAATATTCATGCACACATTCTCTCTTTAGGCGAGTATGTACACTGTAAAAAATGGTTTATAAAAATACAACGTGGTATTAAAATTACAACCACTTTTTGATCTTGAGTAAGACAATTTCACTACTCTCAAAATTGTAAAAATACAAAATCTAGTAAATTAAAATATTTCCCTAGCAATTTTACTACCTGGTAGTAAAATAGCTATCTCCAGCATAGGTCGTATTCGTTTACTAGCATGACGGTAGTAATTTTACAACTGGTCAAAGTTTCATTGTGAGTGCGGAATTTTGTGAAATTACAACCAGTCTTGTAAAATTAGATATGATATAGTGAATTTACAACTACTTACGCATGGGACGCCATCGTCGCCATTTTGAAAATTTATAACCGTTTTACTTCAACGAGAGAACGGGAGATCGTGCATAACTTATTTGCGTTTACAGTCGAATAAAAGAGTCATTTGTTAAAAAATTATCTCAGTAACTTAATTTGCATGATGCAATTTTGTTGTGCGAAATGTTAATCAGGATATAAAAATTTTAAAAATTTCCTCCTTCAAAAAGTGTTAGGTTAAGTAAAGAGATATGATCTTAATATTATTAATAACTTATTCACTTTCTTAATGTAATGTTATGTGTCATTACACTTATATATTTAAATATTAATGTATAGATTCTGTTAAGAACAATATTGTTTTTATTACTGCAAGAATAATACAAATAAATGTTCAAATAAATTATCCCTGTATATTATTATTATATTATTCTCCGAGTAAATTAATTAGTTACTTGATTTTTTATTTTTATATATAAAAATTTTGAAAATGTGGTAAATTTGCTATTTTAATTGCGATTTCGCCTTTACGATATTAATTTTACTACCGCGCTGGTAACCTCTAAAGAAGAAAATAGAGTCGTCGTAAAATTACTAGACTGTTTGCGATTTTACTACTACAGTTGTAAAATCGGTACTAGTCTAGTGATTTAACTGTGCTGAGCATAGGTCTGATTCATTTACTATGCTCATAATAGTAATTTTACAAAAAATTTTTTTACGGTGTAAAACCCATTTCGCCGGAGAAAAAGGAATTTGAATCTGCCGCTCGATATGCAAATGGAAAAGCGTCGTTTTCCCCGGCTCCGAGAGGGCCTGCGGTCAGAGTACATCATCCGATAAAAAAGGGGTTGTTGCGGCACCCCCTAAAAGAACAACAACCGAGAAAGCACTACATAACCTCGCGTACGCACTTCTCCTTTAATGGATTTCAACTACTCGAGCTCTATATTACCCTATACTCTACTCCTTAACCCCTTTTCTCTCCTGCAAACAACCCCCTCGCGAAATTCATGCGGCATCGCGAGTAACGACGCGCTCTAAGTTGTTTGTGCTGCTACTGGCTTCTCGTCGTTCTTTAAGCTTCGTTACGCGCTTGTCAAACTTGCTCTGAAGGGAAAACGGATTTGCGCGGCTGGAGTCTCGCTGTATCTCTTTTGGACGAGTTCGTTACGCGAATTAGCGCGTCTTCCACCGTGAGACTCCTCTGCGGTAGGCAATCAAATGTTCGCGATGTTTTCAGAGTAGGCAACCTGATTTGCGCTCTTCAAAGCTCAAAGTTGTGACGTTTTGTTCTTTTCTTTGTTTCAGGTAAGAGCTTTCCCGGCGTCGTCGTACTTTTATCGCGGTTTGTTGCCGCTGTAACTTCGTGAGTACACTATTTTACTAATAAAGTATGTGAAAATTCTCTCCTGGTAACGAACTAGTGGTGAAAACACACTCGTTCGTACGAACCGCCTCCCTAAAATAGAAGCGCGAAACATTCCCGCGCCTTCATTATCCGTCGCTGAATACCCATTCAAATTTAAATGTGACGAGGAGAAAAAAATCAATATGAATATACACACACTTTATAGAGCTTCGAGCCCTCGTTCATGCCCGACAAAGAAGATGAGGTACCACAGGCATGTCTGTAAATTAAACGTTCCGACAGCCTGAGTCATGTAAGAGAGAAATAGAAGATTCGTTCAAATTCAAGCCGCGCGTATAATACGTCGGTTTAAATCCGCCTGCTACGGTAGCAAGCGTAAATTAGCGAAGTGTGCGCATAGCTATATACACATGCACACGAAGATCGAGAAATTCTCGAGCTATTTCCCTTTAATTAATTTCCCTACTGGCGTGTGCGTATAGTATGAAAATCCTGGAATTTCATACCGTTTATCTCGCTGCAGTTTTGCGCTTTTCTTTTCTTTTTTCTCTCCTCGGCTTTAATTAACCAGTCGCGCTTGGCGAACTTTTTGAAACTTTTTAACGCCGCATCGAGATCGGCCTGCGTACTCTGCGAAGGAATTTCCGCGGGGAGAGAGAGGATGAATCGCAGTAGCTTCTCTTATTAAATTTCCGCCTGCTCTTTTTGCGCGTTATAATTTTTCACTAGAGCGTAGACCGTCGCCTGATAGATCAGTTTTTGCGACGTATGCAGAATTTCCTCTCCCGAGATGAAGCGCCAGCTTAAATAGGAGATTTCATTTCAGATAGGAGCAATTTTAACCGTTAACAGCGATGCCATCACTACACAACTCCGATACATATAACGTCCGCGCCGCATAACACACGCGTCTCCAACGAAACTTGGCTCGTATTATAGACAGAGCCGCATCTCGCCAGGGATGCAGCAGCAACAGCAGCAGCAAACGCATCATTGCGCTGGCCGCAAGCACCGATCGTTACATTAGCCTGCAGCACTCGGTCGCGCTGTGTATACGGCAAACGCACTTAACGTCTGCGAAGCTTTGACGTGTTCCAGAGGGTGCAAGCCTGCTCCCAAATGGCCCGTCGGTTCGCATAAATAACAATTAGCAGCTGCCGCGCGGTCTCGTTCGCGCTCGGAGCTTTCAAAGCTCGCGCGCAACTTTTGCCGCGGGAAGTATAACGCGCCCTCTAATACGCCCGCAAATGAACGCGCGCAACACGGGCCGAATCTCTTCCGAGGGTGTTGTGGAACATTTTGCCTCGGAGGATGTCTGCTGGTGTTGTTGTCCGGCTCGATTTATATGCGCTTGTTTCGGGGTGTTATTCCTGATGTTTCGGTGTTGCTCGCTCGTGTGGATTGAAAGATATCTTCGGTGTGTGCGCCGACGCGGTGTAATTAGCTCAGGTTAAATGGTATAGCTTTTCGGGAGCATCATCCCTAATTAGGCCGCATTAGATTAGGATAAGGAGTAACGCCACCCTGGGGTAACGTTTTGTAGAAAATAAACGCATTAATCACAGCCATGTTATAATTCAAAAAATTGTGTCACGATACCGAAGAATTATTCTCGAAGCAGCAGAAAATCATTCCGAATTTCGCGTCCTCTCAGTTCCAGTATCACCGACGACGTCGCGCACGCGAGGAGCGCGCCAGCTGTGTGTGTACAGGTTTCTTTCAGCGAAAGCTGCATCGCGTGCGCTGTAACTCCCTTACACGCGCGGTGTTTTCGGGGCGCGGCACTTCGCTCTCGCTCTCTCCCTTTCGCGCCAGACAACGAGCGATAAATTGTTCATGGGAAGCAGCCCTTTCCAGTATGCGCACATACGCGCGGCCCTCTGTTTCGACCGTAAAAAGCCGTCGAAATCCGCGCGTGTATACGAGTTTTCAATAAATTATCGGCGCGTATCTGGCTGCCGGTGTGTATGTGTGTGTCGAAAAAAAAAATGTCAGCGCGTCGTATCAATTTTCGTTAGATAGGGAGAGCTGGACACACTATCATTTCACTGAAGCGACTCTATATCGCTGCGACGGATTTTTATCTAGCATTTGCTGCTGACCGCTGTATAGACGATGTAAAGCGCGTGTACATTAGGGGAGGAAATAGTATAGTGTCCACACAGGACGATGTGACACGTACACGTGAAATGTTTGAGCAGCCAGTTCACGCTCGGCTTATCGCTCTCGCATATAGGCAGCTAATGCTGGAAACAGTTGGCTTTACTTTGTCCTGATTGTTTATCGAGGTTTCAGCCCAGAACGCGATTCGTCTAAATTATTCCTAGCTTATTCGCGTTCAATAAATAATAGTCGTACACAAAACTCGTTATCCGGCCGCATCAACGAGCGCGTTTAGCATATAATTTCATACGTCTCCCGTGTATTGATCGATCTTTCCATCTTGCTTTTTCCACGTCTCTCGTACAGTCGATCAGCGCGGAGTTTGACGAGCGAGAGCGGATATTGGCTGCTGCAACAAATCTCGGGCTGTATAAATAAAAAGAAGAAGACCTTCCGGAAAAACTGAACGAATAATCCGCGAGGGAGATAGAGGGAGAGAGTGAGGAGGAAAAAGTTAAACGCGGAAAGAAGCCACGGGGGATGAACTTGCCCTTCGAGCAACAGCCCGTAAAAGCTCGCGTCCGCTTGTACCCCCGTGCACGCGAGCACTTTCGATGTGTGCGCGTCTATATCTATAGGGGATGAGAAGGTACATGCTCGCCTCTGGACATCAACAGCGCCAGACCGACGCGATTACTCGCATACATTAGAGCGGGGCGCAGTTTTATGGCTGGCCGTCGTTGTGTGCTGGAGAGAGATGGACAGCTGGGGCTGATGCTGGTGCTGTGTGTGTGTGTGTGTGCAGTGTTGGTCGGATGGGAGGATGTGTACCTGATTTTTTTCTTGATTATATCATGTTGTGGATAAATATTTGGGGTGAGATGGTTTATGGTTATTATTAGCGATAGCTCTTTCGAATACAGAATTTAGTACATTGTACATTATTATTCCAAGCCCTTGCGCGAAATCTAGACTTTTTCGCACAACGCAGACATCCGTCTCTTGTTCCGCCCACACACACGCGCGCAGCCAGATCCACCCTCAGAGAGCAGCTAACGCAAGAGTAAGCAAATACGCACATCTATTGTACAGCATCGGGGAGGAGAGGTATTCGAAGCTTCACAGCAGCAGCATTCGCGTGTTTACATAAATTAATACACGCGCACGAGAGCTCGGAACCTCACGACGTCGCCGGCAACTGTAAAAGCCAACGGCGGCAGTCGCTACTTTTAGAATCTTAAAAGCCATCGGGTACCGAAAGAGAGAGACAGAAAAGAAAAAGCGACGGGGAGTTCGTTTTTAACGCTTCTGGGAGCGTCGCGTCGTTGAGATTGAAGGAAGTTTGGCGTTTAAACTTTTTTTCCTCTCGGCTCTCGGAGAGATGTACCCCATACGCTCTGGCGCGTCGACGAGATCCAAGTTTGAAAACGCCGGCGTCGCGCATGAGAGCTGCTCGCGTGCTTCCGGGGGATTTATGAGATTGACTTCGATTGGCTATAGTGGTATCGTTGAACTTGGCCCATTCGAGAACCGACTCGCTGAGCTTTTTTTTCTTCGTTCAAAAACAAGTTATTCAAAAAAGCGAGTAAACACAGAAAACAATCAACTAATGCTCGCAGCCCAAAAAGATCTAGCAGGTAAACACACCCCTCTAGCGAAGATAAATTTGCAGAGAGGCTTACTCCGAGAGCACACACATGCGCGCGGAGAAAGGGCGAGTCTTTTTTTTACTTTCCATCGCAGCAACAATTTTGGACGCCTCTAATTAACGACGTAGTCGAGAGGGTGAGCCGCTGCACGCAGCTACGTCATTAAGGAAAGAGGCCGAACGCGTTATCCTCTTTTCCGGCCGAAATGTATAGCCATACGCTTTTCCCGCAGCATCGTACTGACCCAGACCTGAGCGAGGACCGAAAAAGGGACGCGAGCGTGCGACGGAAATTGTCAGGCGGGTATTACGCGGGAGACGCACCACCACCGGGTAAAACAAATTCCAGCGTAATAATATCAAATGCGGCCGGTGCTCGAGGGTAAACACCGACCGGGCAAATACACGATTTAATTATATGCATATAGCTTTGGAGAATTAAATATGGAACAAAATGAAAAATTAACAAAGCTCTCCATTCGTCTTCGTTACGTTATCAGAGGTATAATATAACATTTCGCGCTGCTGGAACGTCTATTTTTACGCGGGCGTCGGAGGGGGAGCAGCGCGCGAGTTGTAAATGAGGTAGCTTGTAACCGACGTGTGTCGGTATTAATTTTCCACGGGCGCGTCTCAAATTTTTCCCGAAAAAAAAATATACGGCGGCTCGTTTATCACGGAGTTAATCTTACGCGGCTCGAAATTTTCGTACAGCGGTATCACACGCTCGCGAACAGATGCTCTGTCGTAACGAGCCCACCCTATGCGTACCGTGAAGCGAGAAAAAAAGTTACCCCTAAAACTATCCATAAGCTCCGGAAGATAGCCCGAAAATCAATTAACCTCCCGAAGAAATCCCCACTCAATTACGCGCATAATCCAGGGAATAATAATATTTCCCACACGCACGAAGTCCGCGCGCGCCGAGAAAATCCCGAGGCAGCTAGAAAATCCATACACAGAGTGAGACGAGAGCCCCTACGACCCCCTCCACAGAGAGCCGCTCTTCTATTTCAATAGGCTCGTTAGCTCGTCAATGACTGTATTAGAGATCGATTTTTAAGTATACGCCGCGGCCGGTCTTGGAATAATTTTCGCTACTATAGGGTACACTGCATCCCTCGAGCTGTCCCCCCGCCGTCGAATCGTAAGTACAAAGCCTACAGCGCAGCGACTCCCCAGCAGCATCTCTGGCAAAACATCCTCGTAAGCCTCGACCGCAGCGTTACATAACGCTCTCTCTCTCTCTCTCTCTCTCTCTCTCTCTCTCTCTCTCTCCCTCGATGTAACGTCGTATAAGCTCTCGAGGCGTATATACGCGGATCCCCCGGGATTACGCGAGCAAGGAGAGAGAGAGAGTCTCTCCGCACACCCTCGAAATCCCCGCTCGCCACTGCGGATGCATGCTAATTGCAGCCTACGAGCGACAGACCGAGAGACTGACGGCGGCGCGGGGGGTGTGTGTCTATGCGCGCCAAGGAAGAGAGAGAGAGAGAGAGAGAGAGAGAGGAGGAAAAAAGGAGAGCTAATTCGCGGAGCGGGAAGAAAAATCTCGGAGCTGAAAGTTTTACGCGCGCGGCTGCGGTGCGGATGATATAAAAAAGTCTGGCTGGAAAAAGTTTCGCATAGATGAAATAATAGAAAAGAAAGCCGCGCGACAGACGGACAAAGAAAATTGATAATAAAGGAGACCTGCTGCCGCGGCTGGTATGGAACTGATAAAAAAAAGTGCGCGAGGGAAGGGTAAAAAATTAAAAGGAGTCGCGATGGAGAGAGCTGCGCCGGAGAATGAGAGTAAAAGTTTCGAGGGCGGGACGAAGTAGTTTGAACTCGCCGCGCGACCTTCTGTATAATACTTGCTCCGGTGTGTTTGCTCGGCTGCGACTTTTTTAAGAAGCTTCTCTCTACGAAGATTAATAATTTTTTCGATCATACTTCAAATTTCGTTAATTACCGCCGACGAATCGAGAGTTCCAGAAGGTAGAAAAAAAAGCCGTAACAAGTATCGAGAAACTAAGAGAGCGTTTGAAGTAGCTGCCTACTAACCCGCGCAGTAAAATGCACGCCGAGGCAGAAGAAGGACCTAAAAGAGAGAAAAAGCCGAGGAGGGTTTGCGCGCGCGTTCGAGGAACGTGCCGAGTATCGAAATATCGGGTTTATGAACGCGCGTGTGTGCGGCGGCCGACACAATGCAGCAGCGGCACCGCGAAATAAGCCCCGTTTTATGGAGTCGTGATTCGAGGGGCTCCGGCGCCTTTCATCCGTAAAATCAATAGCTCCGAGTAGCAGAGAAAGATCTTTGTTTACGAGAGGCAAATAGCGATGATCGCGACGATTTTAAAAATTCATTACATTTACGCGAAATACTTCTCGAAAGTAATCACCTCCGAACGTTTCAATCCACGCGCGAGAGTCTTTCCCCGCAGCGCAAACAGCGTCGATAGGATGTTTAATCTTCCCGAGAGGATAATCAAGCGTGGGCGTTTCGGCTGAGAGAAAAAAAGGTGCACGCGGCGCTCATTGTATAATATTCGTCCCCTAAGGCCACACGCGTGTGTTCACAAACACAGAGAGAGGAGCTTGCGCGGAAATTCGATAACGAGCGCGCGGGGGCTGCATCTTCCGATAAAATAAGCCGTTCGCTAATTAACATAGGACGCCTGATTCATTATGGATGAGAGGCGCTTTTGTGCGCAAGAGGGATGCGCGCGCGCGAGTTTTCCTTTTTTGCCGTATACTATATAACTACGCCGAAGCAGCGATTGGTAAACTTTCCAGTCGTCTGGGTTGCTTCGGTGTGTTTTTTTGCGCGAGTGATGCGGAGACCGATGAAAGCTCGCGCTGCTATTGTTATTGCTGTTGTTTTGTAAGTCGAAACTCCGCTCTGCTGCTGTTTCGCCACTGTTATATGCAGTGGAAAACTTCCGGAATTGATATATAATAATACACTAGACGCGGCATGAAAAAGTCCGCGTAATTAGATTTGTCCTCGTATTTTGTCCGAGTCCAATTACGGCCAATCTCTCCCGTATATACCGAGCGTACAATACGGTTTTTCACGATACGAAATTATACGGGTTCTTTAACATCTTTATCCGACGGCCGACACGAGCGTAAATCGCATGCGGGCGCGGCGGAATTAAATATCGCCGAGTCTACGAGTTTTTCGGAGCTAGACGTCGCTCTGAACAATGATAAAAGCGTAAAATTCAAATATCGATAGTGGAACAAAGAGAGATAGAGAACCGAGAAAGCGAATTAGCGAAAAAAAATTCCACGATCGAATTCCAGGAAGCTTCCGGCCGAGCGCCTGACAACAGAGGCTGCCGCGTGTCGCTCCCCTTCTCGCGATGTATTCATCCGTCCATCTCTCTCTCTCGAGAGAGAGAGAGAGAGAGAGAGCGTCCCTTGCATGTATGTATAGATAGAACAGAACACGATGACAATGTGTAAACGCCGGACATCGCGATTCGAGTCGTCACTACCACATCAGTCCGTTGATCAAAGAGTGTATGTATACACATAGATACAGTCGAAAGCAGAGCTTTCCAATAAAGCTCGCTCGTCGAGTGGGAGAAGACAGATAAGGCACAGCTTCTCCGAAGGATGAAGAGGGTTCGACGTCGGCTGCGGCGCGCGCGCATATTAAATTGTTCGCCGCATTCGAATTCATCATAGTAATATCACCGATAGGTACGATTTATCGAAAAATCAAAACCTTCCACGGCTCGTCCTTTCAATTTCACCGGAAACACAAAAGCTGTGCTAGGTGTTAGCGGGCATTAACGAGCATCAATTAGCGAGCGTTTAATCAAACGCTGAAAAATACATGCAGACGCCCCAGCCTATAGGCACAACGTGTGTATACTGCACACACATTCGCGAGCTTTTGCGGTTACGCGGTCCGTTTAAACGTAACGTCGTGTATGGGGAAATGAAAAAAAAGAGCGTCGAACAGGGGGGAGGGGGGCGCCAAAGGTATGCCGCGCAATCAAGCATTCGATATATCGGGTGAACAAAAGCCCCGCGGGCTATTCATCGCCGAGTCTCGCTAATTAATTAAATCGCGTTATGGCTCTCTGCGCTCCCCTCTCTCAAGGCTGAGGTTAGCATCGCGCCCGGGCTTTAATTGGCTCGGTAATGTCGCGGAATTTTGCGTATGTTGTGAAGTTTTCGTGCTTGCACGTTTTATGAAATACCTTTTGGATTATCCGATTTTTCGCGGAGAAATACTCTGTCCATCAATTCATCAGGCTCGAGGCGCTTATCGGCTAAATACTTTGATATCGGAGCGTATTTCGCTCCGAGGCCTTCTTTTTACAAATTCGCTCACGGCGAAATTGATTGACGGTTTTCCAATCGATTTACCTCGTGTATTTACAAAACACCACTCTCTCGTAAAACTTTAATCCCGGGCTACAACATTGTCTAGGCGAATCCGCAAAGGGGAAAGTTTTTTCGAGGCAAAAAAAGCTGCAGGGAACCACCGCAAAGAGCGAAATTTCTGATGGAAATTCAATCCCACCGTCGTCGTCGTCCCCGAGATCTCATTAGCGCGAGCCAATCTCGAGTTTAGGTAAAATGAAGGGTAACAATGAATCGTCGCCCTCTGCACGCGCGCGCGTGTGTGTATAGTTGCAGGTGCGCCATTCGAGACTTTATAACCCATCGCATGACTGAGTTTCCGAACGATCTAGGATGTCGTTACCTGGAATGGGATGAAATCGACTGTCTCTCTCCGCGCCCGACTATATATATACACGCCTTGCGCTGCAGACTTGGATAATGCTTCGGCTAGACGCTGTCTCTCCCTCTTAGCGTCGCCTAGCTGTACGCCTTTAAAGAGTACGTACGTACACTTTTTTTGCAGTAGAGACGCGATTTTAAAGTGATAGACCGAATCAAGCCTAATGGCTTTTTGAAAGTAATTAATAGGACGCGCAGCCACACCTACGCTGCGTCTAATCTTGCTTTTGCGCTCTGGTTTGGACGTACGAAAAATTCTACCCACTGCACACACAAGCGTCTCGTGTTACCGGCCATTAAAAGCTGTTAATATACTCGGCTCGCAGACGCGATGATAAGGTCTTACTCCGAGTTGATTCGACAGGCTCTTTGATTTATAATATATAAGGGGCAAGTAAGAGGTAGGGCTGGATACAAATTATATTCCCGATATATCTTCGAGTGACGAGAGAGACGAGGAAGAAGGCAAACAAAGCCCGGGAATCAAACCGCCGAAAAACACACGGAAGGGCCAAAATCCGTTGTTCCCCTGCGCGCTGTTCAAACAGCTCGACCCTCTTGGAAGAGAAGGAATCATCATCGCGCGTAACCCCGCTCAATCTTGGAGTCGCACAGGCAAATCCCAAGAACACGCGCTAGTACGATTGGCTGTATCGTACTCTCGGCCCTTCGACTTTTTTCACTCCACTGATGGATGGAATTCGGAGCCGTAAGCTAGTGAAAGAAGCTCTACGTATCGGATGTAAAAATAGCATACACAACTGCATCGCCAAGCCATTGAATAAAAACGACGTGCTATAGATCGCGGCAGCAGCAGCGCACGTGCTTTCTCTCTCTCCCCGGCGTCTTCGAGCTCGTGTGTATATATGTATACAATACACACAGTCGCGTATGGCGAGAGAGCTGTAGAGTACAAAGCCCTGCGCTCACACTCGCGATTCAGCTAAAGCGTCGAGAGCGATTATAGATATAGAAGCGGGTAGGAGAGTAGAGCGCATGCGCGAGTTCCCACAGGGGGTGCGCGACTGCAGCCGCCCAAGAGAAGGATAGTGTATACTACAACACAGCCGGCTTCTCTCGCTCAGGCCGTCGAGTCCCACCGTCAGTCGGCCGGCATCCGTGGTGCGTCGTGTGTGCGTTGCGTAATACATATAACTCTCTTGTACCTACACTATACTCTTTCGCTCGCTCTCTCAGCCGAAGAAGAAGAAGAAAACAAAACAAAGCCAGTGCGTCTGTGGCCTGTGCGACGACGAGGAAGCTGCGCGAGTGACGGGGATAATATGCAGAGCTCGCCCGGTAGCTGATCGAAGCTGCTCTGCTGCACCAGCCAGCCGACGTTGCCTTACATACCCGAGCGCCCCGAGGAGAAGACTGAACGCGTATAACGTCGGATTTTTATACCCCCCGGCGAGAGCTGTCGCATATTCGTCGAGCGGAGACTCTTTTACAACCCGCCCTTACAAGTATACCGTACACACGGTAGCGAAGATACTCTCCAGTCCTCACGTGTCTCTCTCTCTCTCTCTCTCCCTCCCTCGAGTGTCTTATCACCGATCGAACACTGCCGGTGCGCGCGAGTGCAAGCGCCAGACAAGGTGGCGCGAATCAGTGCTACGCTGCCGATCCGACAACAAAGGTGGAGGGCGGGAGGACCGGCGCCGAGGTCGTGGGTGCAGGCGGAGTAGCTCGTTTCATAAAGCGCAGCGTAGAAGGCCCGATCGGCCGGGTGGCCGCGCGTGTCTGGGGTTCCTCAGGGGCCGCGAGCAGTGTCGCCGGGAGTCGAAGAAACGACAGCAAGGCCGCGACGCTAGGGACTGCCTCGGCTGAGACATGCCGCGACAGCGAAGATACCCCCCGGATCGGGAGGACCAGCAGGACGCAGAGGATCATGGCAACCGCTGGACTCGCTAAGATCAGTAAGGTGAGGGGACGAGCTGTTGTTGATTTTTTATTTTTGGGCGAGGAGATATTGGAACTGAATTGTTTGTTAGCCAGTTTCGATGTACAGCTGGGCTGAATCATACAAGCTTTCTCTGCTGAAAACAGAAGGGTGAATATATCGTCCGGGGCGTTTTATAGCGCGCGGCCTATGGGGTTCGCGGATTTCCGCTGTCGAGATTATGACTAATTGTTTCGGAGATCCATTAGCCGGCAGAGGAGTATTACTCAAAGGAGGATGTATTTTAATGAACATGAATTAAACATAGCCGCTTGTTTCGCACGAGCCTCGAGCTGATATTCAAAAGTGTGTGTGTGCTGTTATAACGTCGCAGAAGGCTTTTAATTAACTCTGATGTGTATTGTATACAGAAGCGGGGTTATTTCGGTTTGATAACCCGACGCGAGCGCTACGGAGCTATGTCTACTTCGACGAGTAATGTGTAGATCGAATGTCAGACCTCGATCGTGTACCGGCGAACTTGATCCTGCTCGTACATCCATCCCAAAATCGACTAAGTAATTATTCGTCAAGGACACGTCCGTGAAAGAAAAAAAAGAAAATTTTCCACGGAGTAAACTCGACGACGATAAAAACACACAGCCCTAAGCGTATACACGAACTCGAGTTTTTCTCTAGAAAAGCGCGCGAGCCATATCCTAGCCAGCGTATACGCGAGGTATAATGACTCATTCGAGTTTATACACACTAGGCTTTACGCTTCTCTCGCGCATCATCTGCATTCGCGCCTCGCCTCGGCCGAGTGCATCGGCTAGACAACGACGACGACGACGACGACGTGCTTTATTGTCGCAGCTGCGCCCCCACGAGCTGCACGAGAGAAAGGGGGATAATAGCGCCGGGAGAGAGAGAGAGAGAGAGAGAGAGAGAGAGAGAGAGGGACGAGACTATGTGTGTGTGTATATGCATGAGCTCGAAATATACGGCGGATGCATAATCCGTCTATCTGGCCGATCGGCCTATGATAAATCGGCCTGGCGTGACTAATTGCGAGGAGTTGATAAGCATCGCAGAGACGCTGAATAATGCTCTGCTCTCTCTGTATGTGTGTATGTGCGAATGCTAAGTAGTCTTACTGCTCCATGCGGCGATTCGACTCTATTGTCTTTTGATTAACTGCTCCGATACGTATGCGAATTTCAATGCGTTTACCGAAAATTTTCGATTCCGACGATAAAACTGTACTCACGATCGTTGTCACGCCGGCACAATATCGTTGATTAGGCTCTTTATCGCCGCCGTATAATACACCCCCCGTAAAAAGATTCATAAAGAAGGCTTTTTCATTATTCGCCCCGTGTATACGCGAAAAGTTCGAACGAAGGGGCCAAACGATCTCCTCGCGTGAAGTGCTCGTTATGCGCTCGATACTATGCGAGAGAAAGAGAGAGAGAGAGAGTCGTTGACCGTGTAATGCCGCATAGAGCGAAATTTAATTATAGCGTGGCTATACATACGTACGCGTGTGCTGCGTTACACCGTGCTGGTGCGTGGAGGGATCGGAATGAAAATCTCGGTGGAATCGGATCGGATTTGGATTTTCGAAAATTTAGCAACTCAGGGGGGCTAATGGACGGTACAGCTCGTAAAGAAGCGTCGCGCTAAGGGATCGTTATTGCGGCGCGCCGAGGGTTAGTAGTAGGCGTACGTCTTAAGTGAAATTTCATTCGTATATGCGGATGTGTAAGTGAAAGAGCTTGGTGTTATATATATATATATATATATATATATATATATATATATATATATATATATATGTATATATATATAGTCCATCGCCATCAGCCGAAAATGAAAACACTCCAGCCCGAACGTCCCTCTCATCTCCTGTCTGACCGAAGTCAATGAAGCTGCCGCTCATCGAGCTTGACATCGTGCGATTTCCCGAACTCGACAGCAGCAGCCGGTGTCAGACAGCCGTCACGAGAGTCCATCATCGGGGGAAGAGCCCGTACACAGCAGAGAGAGAGAGAGAGATCAGCCGTACTTCGGAAGTCGCTATTCGCAAGCGTCGCACGTTTGCCGAAGCGCATCGGGAGAGAATATAGCGTATATATACCGTGTGCACGTGTAATCCGGTCGCGGCGCGTGACGTAAGGGCCGCGACTCGACGCTACAGAGGAGAGATATGTATGCGACACGTGTGCAACATGTGATTGACTTCGGCCCTTGATGCAGCGAATATTCGCGCGACTATGTGTACAGTTGCTATACTCAGGCGCGTTGACCCCTTGGAATATGTATATTGCATTGTGTTTGCAAGCCCGACGCGCGTGAAAGTGCGTTTCGAGCTTGGACTTTGCTTGAGACTCCCGTGGGAATTCGAAATGCGCGCGCGTCGGCATTGACAGGATGTTGGGACGTCGAGCTGCGGTCTGACACGCTGTCCGGTGTATTCGCTTCTTTTTTTTTAATTTTTGGAACAATTTCACGGAACGAAAAAGCTGAGGGACATTTTTAATCTTAATGAAATATCTCAAAGAAAAGGAGGAACGTAAAAACAATTCGCAACTGATTATGCAGCGGAGAGCTCCTCCGACACAAAGAAACGCTGCAGAGACTGACGTCTATAGATATAGCCCAGCGCGCGCTGGCGTCCGGCAGGTTGTAATAAGAATTCTTAAAATTCCGCAAACTCCTCTCGAGAAATTCCGCGAAAGTTTCTCTCTCCTCCACGCGCATAGCTCATCGTTTATGCATTCGCCGAAAAGTACAGTCCTGATAAATCCAGACCCTGCGCACCTAGAGCAAAGAAGAAAAAAATTGACCGAGCCCTACTCGCTTTTTGGAAACTCACTAGTAGGCGCACGAACGCAGGAGTTATGTAACTGCAACAGGAAGGATGCAGCGAGGCGTCGCGTTTTGGAGCAAATGAGATGCTGCCTCGGGCTTCGGTCCAGCTAGCTCAGCTCTAAATTTAGCCTTAGTGCCATTTACGTCGCAGTTACAGCCATATTGGACTTTATGTGTGTGAAAAAAAGGCCGAGAGAGAGGAGCAGTAGTCCTGCAGCTATTTCCGGCTCTGGAAAAGCGCGACGATCTTGGGTGTACGAAACGGCGACGCTTGATATTAATTTCTTGCTCTTTTGTAGAAGCTTGAACTAACTGGAAGGTGTATTACGCGGAGAAAAAGAAAGCTGGATGTCTGTGCGCTTTCTTTTATAGTTTAATCAATACCGAATTTTCCAGCCCACTCTCCATTAGTATTTCTTGAATCGAGATAAAGACCATCAGTATAAATTCCTGAGATGTCAGGTACGCGATAAAAAAATCAAAATAAATGCTGCAGCCCCAGAATAACACCCCGCGATAGCACAAACAGCACAAGCCAAAAAGCACACCGGCATCTAGTCATTGTATACGCCATACTGCATTAAGATATTAAATCACGCGGGTAAAAGGGGTAAAAATGTCTCGCGCGCGCGCATATGTATGAATATCTCGGCGGTCACATATCACCGAGCTGATAAGAAGATATCCGCGGTTAACCATGCACTCGAGGGCTCGAACTTAAGCGTAGGCGGTCAAAAAGGGCTTGCGTGACTCGCCCGTAAATTTCCCGCTAAGCTCGCGAATAAGCGCCGCCGCCGCCCCGTTGGAGTATAGCGTAGCGCACTGCGCGCCTTTAAAGCTATGGGGATATATTCAAAGTTTTAGGCTCCTTCGCTCGACTTCTCGCTTATGGAGTGAATCACCGGCGTCTTCTGGTGTACTTGTTAGCTCGACGTTTTGCCGTTGAGGATATTTTACGTCGAGGGTATTGCTGAGAATGACTAATCGGCTGTTGAACGCACTCGTATTAAAAATCGCTCAACAGTCGATCTCTCATTATACCCACGGCACACAACAAAAATAACGCACGAATGCACGCGATTCGATCAGGCGTCCAAAAATAAAAAATCCCGCCGTTCTGGGTAAACGCAAGCCCGGCGTTCGAGAATCAACATTTCTGGCCTATTGTCGCGTAATTTATTCGGCTCACGCGCCTGTCCCGACACACTTCTGACTGTATACACTCCTCTGGCCCGCGCGCGCCAGAGAGCGAGAGCAAGAGTCTTCCTGTCATTTCTCGGGACGTGCCGGCGCCGCCCGGGAGACGGTATCAATCGTCACACGCAGAGAGAGAGATGGAGAGAGGTGTATGTATACAGCTCGGCACAGCAGCGCAGGCAGGAGAGTTACGGCACGCCATGATCGACCGGCAAATAATTAATGAGCGGACTGCATGAGCACGGCTCTCTCTCTCTCTCTCTCCGCGATCCAGCGCCGGAATCTCAAGATTCCCTCGGCGGTATTGGCAGCAGAGAAAGCCCAATCAATAATGCAATGTGCCGGAGATTTTCACCCTCGCACCTCGTCCATCTCTATGGCTGTGTGTGTACTCTTGACTTTCGCTCTTTGGCGTGTGTACACTTATCACTCTCACTTTTTCGCTTCGGGATGTTTTGGTCGGAGACTTGAGGAATAATTTTATTTATTGAAAATTTATCTTGAAAACTGTTGATACGCTACTCTCCGAGTCTCTGGCAAGCGAAAATAGGTGGCGCATGGACGCTTTCCTATATTCCCTTCATCGTTATCTGCAAGGTCGGTGCATATGTAAAGGTTTGTTGTCTATGCCAAAACGGGACCTACTGCTACTTGCCTGAGCCGCTCACGCTATATCTGCACTCAAAAATAACTGGTTTCATTTGAGATCTCGATGTAAGATTTTAATGTGTACAGAATTCGAATTCGATTATTTCCGATAAATTGGCAGGATACCCGCCGAAACAAGAACGACAGATTTTCAGTCACTAAAACTCAGTCCCAAATTCCCTATCATTCTCCAACCCAATGGAGAACTGCACTCGAAGGCCGACGACAGCAGCCGAGCTTAGCACAAAGATCGAGTACAGAAACGAGGGTCCATATACCCGAAAAGAAACTACAGGCAGACTTCGAGCGACTGGTACAAACGCTTCTCTCTCTCTCTTTCTCTCTCGCGGATGCCGCGTGCGAGCGACAAACTTAATAGCTCGGTCACGTGCGTCGAATCCCCGCGCGTTTTCGCTTGACAAACTACAAAATCACCATAAATCACTCGTTCTCCACTCGATTTTTTTACTACACGCGCAGCTCCGCTGCAGCTTCGAAAAATCCTCTCTCTCTCTCTCTCTCTCTCTCTCTCTCTCTCTCTCTCTCTCTCTCTTTCTCGCCTGTACTTCTTTTTCTCCGTCCTCGCCGTCGTCGTCGTGGCCGGGCAGCTGATGGATTTAGAGCGCAAAGAGCCTTTACGGATCATAATTCCTCGAAAATGTCCTTTGTTACCCACAGCGTAACGACTGTACCGTCGTCGGATTCGCTCGGCTGGCAGTGGCAGTTTAATCGCGATCTCAGCGAATGATTTAATGGCTTTTAGCTCTCCATGTTCAGCACTATGAAATAGTGCGGTTTCGTCGCCCTAACTCTCGTTATTATACAGGACTATTTTGCCCTCGAAGCTCCAAGGAAAGAGCAGTTTCGTCAATCTTCGAGAGCTTGTACCTTTAAACGACGGCGTTATCTATCGATAATTGGATCCGACACGGCAATCACTGACCCTGCCAGCTCTCACCCCATACACTCGACGTTGACATATTTCTTCCCTTTCACACACACACACTCCACATTCATTTTCTTCTGCCCGCTCTCCTCCTTTTATATCCGTCTTTGTCCTCGAGCTATCACCTCGGAGGATTCTCCTCTCCTTGCACTTTATCGGATAGTCGCGCGCGAATGGCCTTTCAGAGCGGCGGAATCCCTGCAGATAGAGCCGCGCTACCGAGTATAGAAAGCTCCAGTCGAAAGTGCAGACGCTGACAGCGACGCGTGTACATACAGGCAAATTCTCCGCGGGCTGACGAAGACGGAACGCGTAAACAAAGGGAGAGCCAAGATCGCGTGTATAATACTCGAGAGTGAGAGAGAAAGAGTAGAGCTTTTACGAGAAGGAGAGGAAAAGCCAGGGAGGATTTAAGGCTCCCATAAATCCGGCCGTCCCTTAAACCTCTCTGGTCAGCTCTCTCTCTAGACGTCGGCTTTTACCAGATTGTGCTCTCATTCCGCGCGATCGGGCTATGCTCCTTATTTTTATTCGACTACTTCCTCCCCCTCCTCCCGAGACACCAGGCGCTCTCTGGATCTGCATCGACTTTCGGGAAATGAGTATAGGCATCCATCTAATTAACTTAAAACGTCCTCGCATTCCGTCAAGAGAGAGAGAGAGTGAGAGAGAGAGAGAGAGAGAGAGAGAGAGAGAGAGAGAAAATTTTAAGGGCTCTTATCTTTACGGCTGATAATCTAATGGCGATCCCGTTTCGTTGTTTTCCTGGACCCTCGAAGCTTTAACCTACTTTTTCCAGAGCACTCGGAAATTGGCTGCGTATTTGGTTTTCATAAGAGGAGGGTGCTTTTATCTCTTTGCGCCGAGGAGAGTAAGAGAGCGAGATGTGGAAAATAAAGAGAATGCCAGGGCTCCTCGCTCCGGCCAAATAAAAGGGGAATACGCTTAGCGGAAATTATTTCGGCGCCTGCTATCTCTCTCGGTCTCTGTACGCTCAAGATCTGGATGCGATGCCTTGGCTTGATGTTTTATTCAGGTGCGAATGGCTGTGCGTATATGAGAGGTATAGTCGTTCGTCAGAAGATTGACAAATTCGCTGTTTATGCGGCTCGGTGTTTTTTTTTTTTTTTTGCACGATGAATAACTGGAATAAAGCCTTCCCATGATTACCTAGAAACTTGAAAGATAGATATTCGTAAAATTATCCTCATTCGATGCAAATCTCTCGATTACTCGCATAGAGCGATAAATTTAAATTTCGCACCATTTTCAATAGGCAATACAGTACATCTAAGCGAAGTAAGACAATTACCTCGTGTCTTCTATATTCAAACGAAGTTTGCTTGATACTCCATTTAAAATATCCATCGCGCGCTGAAAACGCTTTTCCGAAGCATATAACATTATACACGAGCACACTGCACTACAATACACACCATAGGCTGTATGCGTCAGCCTCGTACGCATACGAGCCTCGATAATGCAGCGCGCGAATTTCGATTCAATAAAGCCCCGACATCCTAAGCGCCTGTGTGCATTATATAAAGGAAAAGGACGCCGGCTATACATCGAGTGCAAAATGGGTGCAGTAGACAGAGCGGCAGGGGTGAGGGTGACGAAACTATCAAAGACGAGAACGGCTATATGGACATATGCGCTCGGGAGAGAAAGACCGTATCGATTCTCTCGCTGCAGCAGCAGCAGCAGCAGCAGCCTTCTCGAAACAGTTTTCGTTCCGCATTAGCCGCGGGCGATCCCGGCTGGGATGTAAAATTGCAGATTTTATTTTGTTTAGTCTGGAGAGCCCTCGGCACATATTCAAAGTGAAAATAAAACTTTTCGCTTCGCTGTACAAGAGCGACTATTTTATTGCATTAAAACAAAAATGAACTGCAGCAAAAAGGTTTAACACAGTTCCGTTCATGGCTTTGTTGCAGAGAGAAGCTACACAGCGCGATGTTCTGGAACGGGAGAGACGGCAGCGAATGGAGGCCGAAGCCCGAGTGCGAGAGGCCACGGCCGAGGCCGAACGCGCTTGCTCCAGGGTTCATCAACTCCAGAGAGAACTCGCCAGGTATGCTCAGCTTCTATATGTACATGTATATACAATCGATGACACCGTATAGCTTTCCGAGACGGAATCCAATTAAGCTCCTCGCTATATTGAGATTCATCAATATTTATTGCTTATCGCGAAACGAAGGGATTTTATTCAAACTAATTTCTGCAGACGTTTAATTTAAAAAGCTCGCAAAGAATACCTTTTGGCGCAGAATATAACTCGAAAGCTGTATATATAGGCCGAACTTTACGGGCTTGTATATATATAATAGAGATAAAGGCGGTCACGGTGAGCATATGTACGTGTAATAAATAATGAGACGAGTGTTTGCGCCACGCAATAACCGGCAGCCGGATACCTTGCTAAATCATCGATATTGGCTGACCGCCAATAACCCTCTCGTTCTCCATAATCGAAGAGCTGACCCTTCCTCCGGATATTATATGGCCTTGCTTGCGACGGTCGAGTTCCGAAACGCTACACGCGCACAATGACACGTTTTGCGCGTAGACGGATTCGAGAGGGAAAAATCACGCGGCTGCACCTGCGAGCGTGGGTGTAAACACGTCTATGAATTTTCAGCCCGCGGGTATACTTTCGACTCATGTGTGGTTTTCCCGTGCGTACAACACTTTTGATAAATAGCTTTTTAATGCTATGGCTTTACTCGAACCGGTTGATGAATTGTTGAAAAAACGGAGCAAAACAATATAGCTGTCCCTACCAATTTGTTACTGTCGTGCAGGAGAGTAGGTGTAGCGATTCAAATCAAGGTGAATTTTTATTATCGATGATTTATGATATAGGTTCCCGAACGCGAATCGCGCGAGAATAATAGTTTTTCAGTATCTCGTAACCTTACCATTGATTACGCAATGCTTGAAATAAAATTTATTTATGTACGCGTACATTGAAATGATTCCAAATGAAATGGCGTGCCCCGAGACTTTTAACGCGGAGCTTTGTACAACGGTCGACAAAGACACTTCCGTATCATACATCACTTTTTTAATTAACTCTGCAAGGAATTGAGTCGACTGGTGCGCTCGTGTATGGCTGAAATATTCGTTCACGCGCCGGAGACATTTTTCAAAAAATTAACTCGCTCTCCCTTCCCTTAATGAACCGTCGGCTCATTAATCAAACTATACGTGCGTACACCGTACAGTCATCGCGGCAAATGCTCAGCATTCCCGTCACGATAACGAGTTGAAAGCTATCATTTAAAGGCCGCGAAACCCTTGCAAAAAAGCCCATCGCAAACCAGCTTAAAAGCATCTGAAAGGCCTAATTCTTTGGGTCAAGCCTGGCTCCACTCTCGCTTTCAAATCCTCCCTTCGAAGCGAACCGCGAGCACTCGGCCGCAATTTTGCCCCTTTTCAAAAGATCCTGTACATGTGTGCCGTACACCGTGCGTGGGCTCCGGGGAAAGAGAAAAAATAAAATAAGAGAGGCGAAATCCCCAAACGTACACCGCAAGATAGATGGCTAAAGAGTGAATAGCGTGCGCGACGACGAGGAGGCAGACAAGCCTCGCGGCTGATGCAGAGAGAAAGAGACGTGCAGACGGTGAACTTGAAGTTTTGAAACGTGCGCTTTTCGAACTTTTCGCTCCCGGGGCTCATTCTACTGCGATACTTGTCTTATCGATCCGGCTTCTCGGGTGTACATACATGCAGGAACAATGCGCTCCTTTTTTAGGCTCACCCTTGTCCACGGCATGCAGTAGGGAAAAATCGATGCTGCGTTGCTCTTACTCAGCGCGTTTTAAATTTCGGCAACTCGCGAGCGCGAGCGTTAAGCCAAGTGAAATTTCGAATTTTCTCTCGAGTTATTTTCCAAGCGCGAGATTGAAATTTAAAATCTTCTCGAAGTAGATCCGAGCGCGCGGCGAATTTCTGAAAAAATAACGCGTTTAAATAAACTTTTCACCCTCGCACTCGATATGCATTTATATAAAAGCACTAGCGCAAGTGGGTCATACTCTGAATACTCGTTTTTCATCCCTTTGTAGGCTCCTCTCCCGCTCGCTCTTCCTTCCAGCTCTATTCTATTTTCCGTCCTCTTCTCGCAGGCAACCCCACAGGCGTTATCATCATGGCCCGCATATAGACACGTCGAACGGCCGTATCGCTGATAGGAGAAATGCCAGTGTTCCTCGTTCCCTTTTTCTCTCTCTCACACACACACACACACACTCTCGCCCACAGCATGCTGGTGCGTTCGATGCAGTCTCCGAAGTTTTCTAATTTACCAAGTTTTGTTTCTCGGCAGCGGAAAAGCAAGCCGCGCCGAATGCGAACGGCCGCGAAAGAAAAGTAGTCTCTACCGCTTATTCGCGCTCTCTTCCTTTTCTCCCGCTCTTATTCTTTTCTCGATGCATCTTATTTTTACGTTTTGTTCCATTTTCTGCGTCTGCGGGCTTCTTCTTCTTCGTCTTCTTCCCTTCGCGGGTTAGTTATGAAAATGCCGGGGTCTCGCGCGCTGCATAGCGGAGCAGTTTTCAAAATTAAATCAACGTCCCGTTTAACTGTGAACTTGGTGTACGCGGGAACTTTCAGATTCTCGCGCGAGCGCGAAAAAATTCGTGGAACTCGTTGCATTGTTGGATGCAAATATCTTCATTGTAAAAGTGGAATGTGCAAATTTTTAATTGAACATGAAATGTTTGATTGAAATGTTAATGCGCTTGGCTCTTTGTTGGGATTTTCCGTCTTATCTTTATTCTTCTTCTTTCGTATTCTATTCTGTTCACATATCGAATTGTAAGAATGATGTTCTAGAAGAAGTAAACTTTTATTATTCCAACTTCCAACGTTTTGAAGGTATAAATGCTAAAGTTAGTTTATAACTTTAACAAGTAAATTGTGTTTGCATTAAATTATCGACCCAACTTTCGTCGGGCACACAAAAAATAAGTCATAGACTCATCAAGTGTTCCCCTCCACGGAAATCTTTAGTAAAAGGCGAAAGATTTATTCGTGTAATGAAGGGAAACCAGAGTACCGACTGGCCCGTTGCGCAGTCTTCTTATGCCTTTCAGAAGCCTACTTCGTTTGAGGGTTGGGAAAATGAGTAGCCACCTGGCGGACGCTGGGCTGCACTACGAGTCTTACATCAGTGCAAATTTTTCAAGTGCAAGTACTCTTAGTATTCTAGGCGCTGAGCACTTTTCGTTGGACTTGAATGGCCAGTAGATCACCAAGGTTTTTTCTATGTATGTTTGCCTCCTGAACACGAATTTCGAGGGTGGAATGCCCAAAAGTGGCCAGGTAATTTGTTATTAACAAATTAATTGTTAATATTCAACAAAATTATGTTATTTTAACACAGAAAACATTTATTTTAGATTCTTTATATGATTCTAAATCGAAAATGTTCTTATAAGATTTTCTGAAAAAGGCTTTGTTTTTGAGTAAAAATTGATCAAGTTTGATCAAATTGAAAAAAAATAGCGATTTTGACCGAATTTTAGTACTCTTTTACTAGAAAACAAAGCATTTTTCAGAAAATCTTATAAGAACATTTTCGATTTAGAATTATATAAAGAATCTAAAAAACTATTTTTGGGTTGAAGTTTTTGGGAAATAACATAATTTTGTTGAATATTAACAATTAATTTGTTAATAACTAATTACCTGACCACTTTTGGGCATTCCACCCTCGAAATTCGTGTTCAGGAGGCAAAAATATATAGAAAAAACCTTGGTGATCTACTGGCCAAGTCCGACGAAAAGTGCTCAGCGCCTAGACTATAGTCCGTACCTGTAATTGTTTGGTTTATTGAATAAAGTTGTAACTTCATATATGATAGTAATACTTACTTATGGAAAACAAGAATGATTTTTAACTATTTGATAAGCAATAAATAATATTCTTGTAATTTAATTTAAAACTTTTCTTGTTATAATTTTTATTATTTTATAATTTAATATAATAAAACAGCTGTTAGAATATATTGCTGTATTATAATAGTTTTATTCAAGAAAATTAAGGTGCAGATGTATGTACAATTTGCACCGATGCAAGACTCGTAGTACAGCACAGCGTCCGCCAGGTGGCTACCCGTTTTTTTCAACCCACAAACGATGTAGACTTCTGAAAGGCATAAGAAGGCAGTGCAGTGCCAAATTCGGTACTCTGGTTTCCCTTCAATACACGCATAAATCTTTCGCCTTTTACTAAAGATTTCCGTGGAGGGGAACACTTGATGAGTCTATGACTTATTTTTTGTGTGCCCGACGAAAGTTGGGCCGATAATCTAATGCAAACATAATTTTCATGGCAAGTTACTACAGTAACTAGTTGATGCAACCTTTAAAATTGTCAGAGTCTGATACTTTTTAATTTGTTAATTTAACAAAATAAAATGTAAAAGTCAAATATTTATTGTTTATCTTCGCATCATCTTCATATCATTTAAAATTCGATTTCAGAAAAAAAATCATTTACACTAC